>NC_089222.1:140976280-141134209 GCF_963924675.1 Phocoena phocoena
GGTGAATTATTCTCATTTTACTTATGAGAAATGTATTTGTTAGCTTTTTCTGTGTAGCAAATTACCACAAAATAGCTTAGAACCACACATATTTACTATTTCCTAGTTGTTGTGGGTAGGAGTCCAGATAGTTAGCTTGCGGTTTTGTTTAGGGTTTCCACAAGACTGCAATCAGGTTTGGCTAGGACTCAGATCTCATCTGATGGCTTGACTGGGGAAGGATACACTTCCAAGCTCATGTTGTTGCCAGCAGGGTTCAGTTTCTTGCAGGCTGTTGATGGAAGTCTTCCCACAGTCTCAGTCCCTTGCCATGGACCTCTCCAACATGACTGCTTACTTCCTCAAACTGTGCCTGCTGAGAAGGCAATGGAGAGCATTGGCTAGCAAGGTGGAAGTTACCACCTTTTGCAACCACAGAAGGGACACCCCATCACTTTGGCTGTATCTGTTGGTTAGAAGGTCCCCTCACACTCAAAGGGGGGATATTACACAAGGGCATGAATACCAGGAGGGAGGAGTTATTGAGACCATCTTGGAGTTTGCCCGCCACAAGGAACTATATGTTCAGATAAGGGACATCACTTATACAAGGCCACATAGTGGGTAAGTGGTAAGGACCATGCTCCCCAGAACCTACCTCACGGAGGCATTATTAGAACTATATGTGATTACAGATCAAAAAGTAGTTTGCGTTCACTAAGCAAGACTCAAATATTAATTTTATTCCCATTAGGGTCAGAATAAGGTCCCTGAATAATACACATCCTTAAAAAAAATGAAATCAGGAAACTTAGACTCACTTTAAGAAAGAGATTGGTTTTTGATGGCATGAAATTATGAAACTAATTGCTTGGACCTAAGAGTACTTTGCTTCTTCAGGTAATGTAATAAATTCTTCTCTCTACACTGATAACAGAAGTCAGTGGAACTAGTTCTATTCACACCTCTATCCTAAGTCCTTTTATTTGGGTCAAAAAGAGTAAATTTCTCAACCTCCTTTGCAGGTACAGTGGATATTTGACTAAATTCTAGCCACTGTGTTATGTGTACCTCCTGGAAAGGTGCCTTACCACTGGGTGACTCAGCTGGTCAGTGCATCCTCTGGAGCTTTCCTTTATCCTGCTCCAGCCACCAGCTGAGGCTGCAGAGCAGAGAGAAGCAAGGACTCTGGGAACTGGTCCAGGACTTTTACCTCTGGACGTTTTTCTGCAAGAGAAAATGCCTACATGAATGAACCTCTGTTTTCTGGGGTTTCTCTCCCATATATCTGAAGCATATGTGGCTGCAACTAATTCTGACACAACAGGGGATATTTACAACCTAAGGATATGTCATAAAGAACAATTTGCCATCTCATCAAGTTAGCAATGAGGCGAGGTGCTCAGTAAGACTCAGGTGGACTGTATTGTGTTTTCTGCTAAATGTGCCTGATTGATCCGTTGTGATTTTCCACTCTTCCAAATCAAGAGATCATGACTCACTCGCCTGGTGGCTTTATTGCAGAGCCTGCTGTACCCATCTGGAATGTAAAACTCTGCTTTTGTATGAGTGCCAACATGCTTCAACATGTTTTAGATATTTTTGCAGTCATTAAACATGGGAAATGGTAACGTAGTAAATGGTAAGAGCTCATAAATACTACTTGGTGTTAATCATTTCAAATGTCACTACGTTTACTCAAAATGGAACCAGGATATTTTTTCTTCCATTGTGTAAAATCAAGCCCTTCTGTTCCCCTGACATAGAAACCCCCAAATGATTTTCAGCATTTGAAAATGGTTCCTCTTTCTTCTCTGCTGTGGTTACAATAAAAGAGCTTCTAACAGTCCCAAAATGTGAACCCCAAGTCCAAGTTTTAAACACTTTAACAGACCCAAAAGAAGACAAGTTTCTTCTTCTAGAGTAAAAAAAGGACTAAATATATAAAATCTGACTTTGGGCCAGATGACCATTTTTCCTACAAGTGGCCCATTAGATGATTCTAGATAGCACAAACACAATTTTAATTTTCATAATTATGACTTTTATTTTAGTGTCAATCAGGAAAAAACATCACAAGAAAAAATCATGGTCTTAATTCCACGGATATTATGATTTAAGATGAGACTAAAGGAGGTAATTATGCAATTTAAAGTAAAATATGAAGTGAATATTGGCTGCGGGTGACAGCTGCTGTTTTGGAATTCTGGACTTCATGGAGGGTGAAATTGGTTGAGATGCTAAGAGACCATGGGCTCAGGTGACCTGCAGGATCCCAGAGGGAGTGCAGACAAGGAGGCCCCAGGGGCTGGTTGATGCTTTACATCCCATCAGTCTATGTGAATGAAATGAGATTGAAATGTTTAATATGAAATTCACATTGATACGATTGATGTGAGATTGATATGAGAATGACAGGAGGGTTGTGATTTTCCTTCACTGAATGTGGTCTGCTTCCTAAATCCCTCTCATTATACTAATTTTTAACCATATGAGTGTGTGTGCATGTGCATGTGTGTGCCTTCAACTCCAGTGATGGGGGGTGGGGAATGTGAAGAAAGGGGGCTAGAGTAGGAGAGATGATGAGGAAAGGCCTTGATCCATAGATATGGACTTTGAGAGATTTCCCCCTCATTTAGTCTGTGGGTTGGAATTATTTAAAAAAATTAACTGGAAATTCAGAAATTGAATGGAGACCTCTGGTGGAGACCTAGAAGAAGTAGGGTTGTCGATCAGAGACTGGATGCTATGGACTGAATTGTGTCTCCACCCCCTCCCTCTTCCAAAATTTATATGTTGAAGCCTTAACCTGCAATGTGATGGTATTTGGAGATGGGCCTTGAGGGAGATAACTGGGGTTAGATGAGGTCATGACAGTTGGATCATCATGATGAGATTAGTGTCCTCACAAGAAGAGACCAGGGAGCTCTCTCTCTTTCTTTGTTATGTGAGAACACAGCAGAAGGTGACCATGAACATTATCGGAAGTCAAAGTCAATTTAACTCTCACCCTCAGGAGCAAGAAAGATCCCACTACCAAAGCCCATGTTAGCATCCAGGGAGTATCATTTCCCAGGCAGCTCTGAGTCCCTGTGCAAGCACTGATTGCCAAAAAAGGGCGATGTGATCGTTTCCCAGACACGTGCACCTGTGATGTGTCAAGCCATTTTGACATGCCTAAAATGAGAATTCCGCCATAAAAATAGAATAGAAGAAATTAGATGATGATGTTCCAAAGGCAATGTATGCTTTCCCATGCTCTGGAATTCATTAAAAAAATTTTTTATTTGTCTTTGAAAATCTAAGTTCACTTTCAAGGACCACTTTTATTTTGCTTTGCATACAATCATTAGTGTGTGAACTGTATCAGTGTGTGAACAGGATGGTACCTAAGAGGGGAACTCCTGGCTTGGGGCCAAGGTACCAGTAGAAGCCCTCCAATTTACTGACTGCTTTTAAAAGATTTTGCACATTTTTAAAGCCCACTCATCCATCAACAAGCACTACTCTGCCCAGTGACAAAGCCAGGTTGACCTCACAGAATTTCCTGTCACGTGGAGGACACCTGACACCTGAGGTCTAGGCTGCTTGACAACGATGTACTTGTCAAGGAAGCCACCAGTCATTTGTTAGCAAGTTGATAACATCGGAGTCCTTCAGTTACAGCAGGAGGAATTTATCCTTACTGGAATTGACATCTGCTCCTAATACAGGTTTGCCTTTCCTGCTCCTATCCTGCCAGCACCACCATCAGAGGGCCTCAGGATGAATGATTTATCAAACTGGATCTGCATGACATCAGCTCAAACCAAGGACCCATTTTATGGACAAAGAAGTGTGTCATGAGTACATGACCATATAATCCATTGTCTCTACCATGTACTACATAGCCTGGAAGCAATCAGCCTAAATCAACAACATAAAAAGGCCATTAAAGGCTCAGCAACTGTGCCAGCTCAGAGCTGACGTCCCCTGGAGTCGGACACATCCTCTGGGGAGGCAAACATATGGTGCTGCAACAATAGCCAACGTGATGCTGAACCAGCAGCTAACATCTGGTGCTTGGCTTCTAACGGTCAGAATCTGCAGGTCTGGAAAGCAAATCTTGGAAGTGGGATCAGCTGCCCTCACTGTCACTCCCAGTAGACTTTGCCAGAAAAATTACATTCTATAGGATTAGAGATTCTGGTTCCTGGGGTTAGAGTTTGCGGGCTTCCACTCAGGTTCACAGTAAAGATTCCATTGCACCTGAATATGACATCACCCCGTCTTTTGGGCCTCCCCTGTGGATGGACTAGTAGGCAAAGAAAGAAGATACTCTTCTAGCCAGGATCATTAACCTCGGTTACCACCGGGGCTATGGTTGCTGCCATGCAACTGAAACAGGGGAGGATGCCTGGGACTTGGAGGTTGTCTGGGCTTCTCTGGGTGCTCCCCCATCTGGTGATAGTGATGACTGGACAGCACTTAGGCAAGCAGCCTGGACCAGTGGAAGAGCTGATGGAGCATGAGGGAAATGGAGAGTCAGCGGTGGGAGAGTGGGGATGACACATTTCAATCACGGTCCCTGGTTAGCTGCAGGTTGCTTACTCACTCACACCTTCTCTATGGAGTCATCTATAGAGATTGCGGCTTGTCACAGACTTGAAGATTGAGTAGAATTAACATAGAAAAAGAGCAATCTGAGAGGTGCGAGGGGTGTCCAGCAGACATGTGACGCTCTGACTCGTGTCCTCTTGGCCTGGCCTCTGGTTTCAGCAGGGGCCGGGACTGCATTTCTGGTCTGTGTTCAAGTCACTTCATGCTGATAACGGCTTACATTAAGCATGTCTTTCAGGTTTTTACTTTCTACTCTGGGGCTCCTTGGATGCTGTGACTTGGGGGAGCTCAACGTGGGGAGTTATGTCCTTGGAGAAAATACTCTACCTGTGGGGGCAGAGGCTGGCGGGAAGTGCTCACTCCTCCTCTCCTTTGATGAATGGTTCTGGAGGCAGTGTGTACACTTCTCAGGACGTCCACATGTGATGGAGTACTATGATCCACAGTGGTCTCCTTGATAAGACTGTTTCTTCCAAGAACACCTACTGAACACTGACAGAAGACCTCAGACTTCCCAAAAGGCAAGAAACTCCCCATGTCCCTGGCCGTGTTGCTGACAGGGTCTTGGTGCTCCAGCCGGGTGTCAGGCCTCTGAGGTGGGAGAGTCGAGTTCAGGACATTGGTCCACCAGAAATCTCCCAGCGCCACGTAATATCAAAAGGTGAAAGCTCTCCCAGAGATCTCCACCTCAACGCTAAGACCCAGCTCCACTCAACGACCAGCAAGCTACAGTGCTGGACACCCTATGCCAAACAACTACTAAGACAGGAACACAAACCCCAACCATTAGTAGAGAGGCTGCTTAAAATCATAAGGTCACAGACACCGTAAAACACACCACCGGACGTGGTCCTGCCCACCAGAAAGACAAGATCCAGCCTCATCAACCAGAACACAGGCACTAGTTTCCTCCACCAGGAAGCCTACACAACCCACTGAACCAACCTTAGACACTGGGGGCAGACACCAAAAACAATGGGAATTATGAACATGCAGCTGGTGAAAAGGAGACCCTAAACACAGTAAGGTAAGAAACATGAGAAGACAGAGAAACACGCAGCAGATGAAGGAGCAAGGTAAAAACCCACCAGACCAAACAAATGAAGAGGAAATAGGCAGTCTACCTGAAAAAGAACTCAGAAAAATGATAGTAAAGATGATCCAAAATCTTGGAAATAGAATGGAGAAAATACAAGAAACATTTAACAAGGACCTAGAAGAACTAAAGAGCAAACAAACAATGATGAATAACACAATAAATGAAATTTAAAATTCTTTAGAAAGAATCAATAGCAAAATAACTGAGGGAGAAGAACAGATAAGTGACCTGGAAGATAAAATAATGGAAATAACTACTGCAGAACAGAATAAAGAATAAAGAATGAAAAGAATTGAGGACAGTCTCAGAGACCTCTGGGACAACATGAAACGCACCAACATTTGAATTATAGGGGTTCAGAAGAAGAGAAAAAGAAAGGGACTGAGAAAATATTTGAAGAGATTATAATTGAAAACTTCCCTAATGTGGGAAAGGAAATAGTCAATCAAGTCCAGGAAGCACAGAGAGTCCCATACAGGGTAAATGCAAAGAGAAACACACCAAGACACGTATTAATCAAACTATCAAAAATTAAATACAAAGGAAAAATATTAAAAGCAGCAAGGGAAAAACAACAAATAACATATGAGGGAATCCCCATAAGGTTAAAAGGTGATCTTTCAGCAGAAACTCTGCAAGCCAGAACAGAGTGGCAGGACATATTTAAAGTGATGAAAGGGAAAAACCTACTACTAAGATTACTCTATCCAGCAACGATCTCATTCAGATTTGACAGAGAAATTAAAACCTTTACAGACAAGCAAAAGCTAAGAGACTTCAGCACCACCAAACCAGCTTTATAACAAATGCTAAAGGAACTTCTCTAGGCAGGAAACACAAAAGAAGGAAAAGACCTACAATAACAAACCCAAAACAATTAAGAAAATGGGAATAGGAACATACACATCAATAATTACCTTAAATGTAAATGGAGTAAATGCTCCCACCAAAAGACATAGACTGGCTGAATGGATACAAAAACAAGACCCATATATATGCTGTCCACAAGAAACCCACTTCAGACCTAGGGACACATACAGACTGAAAGTGAGGGGATGGAAAAAGATATTCCATACAAATGGAAATCAAAAGAAAGCTGGAGTAGCAATTCTCATATCAGACAAAATAGACTTTCAAATAAAGACTATTACAAGAGGCAAAGAAGGACACTACATAATGATCAAGGGATCAATCCAAGAAGAAGATATAACAATTGTAAATATTTATGCACCCAACATAGGAGCACCTCAGTGCATAAGACAAATGCTAACAGCCATAAAAGGGGAAATTGACAGTAACACATTCATAGTAGGGGACTTTAACACCCCACTTTCACCAATGGACAGATCATCCCAAATGAAATTAAATAAGGAAACACAAGCTTTAAATGATACATTAAAAAAGATGGGATTAATTGATATTTATAGGGCATTCCATCCCAAAACAACAGAATACACATTCTTCTCAAGTGCTCGTGGAACATTCTCCAGGCTAGATCATATCTAAGGTCACAAATCAAGCCTTGGCAAACTTAAGAAAATTGAAATCGTATCAAGTATCTTTTCCAACCACAATGCTATGAGACTAGGTATCAATTACAGGAAAAAATCTGCAAAAAACACAAACACATGGAGGTGAAACAATACACTACTTAATAACCATGAGATCACTGAAGAAATCAAAGTGGAAATCAAAATATACCTAGAAAAAAATGACAATGAAAATACGACAACCCAAAACCCCTGTGACGCAGCAAAAGCAGTTATAAGAGGGAAGTTTATAGCATTACAATCCTACCTCAAGAAACAAGCAACATCTCAAATAAACAACCTAACCTTACACCTAAAGCAATTAGAGAAAGAAGAACAAAAAACCCCCAAAGTTAGCAGAAGGAAAAAAATCATAAAGATCAGATCAGAAATAAATGAAAAAGAAATGAAGGAAACAATAGCAAAGATCAATAAAACTAAAAGTTGGTTATTTGAGAAGATAAACAAAATTGATAAACCATTAGCCAGACTCATCAAGAAAAAAAGGGAGAAGACTCAAATTAATAGAATTAGAAATGAAAAGGAGAAGTAACAACTGACACTGAAGAAATATGAAGGATTATGAGATATTACTACAAGCAACTATATGCCAATAAAATGGAGAACCTGGAAGAAATGGACAAATTCTTATCAAAGCACAACCTTCCGAGACTGAACCAGGAAGAAATAGAAAATATAAACCGACCTATCACAGGCACTGAAATTGAGATTGTCATTAAAAATCTTCCAACAAACAGAAGCCCAGGACCAGATGGCTTCACAGGCGAATTCTATCAAACATTTAGAGAAGAGCTAACACCTATCCTTCTCAAACTCTTCCAAAATATAGCAGAGGGAGGAACACTCCCAAACTCACTCTACGAGGCCACCATCACCCTGATACCAAAACCAGACAAAGATGTCACAAAGAAAGAAAACTACAGGCCAATATCACTGATGAACATAGATGCAAAAATCCTCAACAAAATACTAGCAAACAGAATTCAACAGCACACTAAAACGGTGATACACCATGATCAAGTGGGGTTTATTCCAGGAATGCAAGGATTCTTCAGTATATGCAAATGAATTAATGTGATAAACCATATTAACAAATTGAAAGAGAAAAACCACATGACCATCTCAATAGATGCAGAAAAAGCTTACGACAAAATTCAACACCTATTTATGATAAAAGCCCTCCAGAAAGTAGGCATAGAGGAACTTACCTCAACATAATAAAGGCAATATATGACAAACCCAAAGCCAACAACATTCTCAATGGTGAGAAACTGAAACCTTTTCCTCTAAGATCAGGAAGAAGACAAGGTTGTCCACGCTCAGCAATATTATTCAATATAGTTTTGGAAATTTTAGTCACAGCAATTAGAGAAAAAAAAGAAATAAAGGGAATCCAAATTGGAAAAGAAGAAGTAAAGCTGTCGCTGTTTGCAGATGACATGATACTCTACATAGAGAATCCTAAAGATGCTACCAGCCTACTACTAGAGCTAATCAATGAATTTGGTAAAGTAGCAGGATACAACATAAATGCACAGAAATCTCTTGCATTCCTATACACTAATGATGAAAAATCTGAAAGGGAAATTAAGGAAACACTCCTATTTACCATTGCAACAAAAAAATAAAATACCTAGAAATAAACCTACCTAAAGAAACAAAAGACTTGTATGCCGAAAACTGTAAGATACTGGTGAAAGAAATTAAAGATGATACAAAAAGATGGAGAGATATACTACGTTCTTGGATTGGAAGAATCAACATGTGAAAATGACTATACTACCCACAGCAATCTACAGATTCAATGTAATCCCTATCAAACTACCAATGACATTTTTCACAGAACTAGAACAAAAAAAATTCACAATTCGTATGGAAACACAAAAGACCCCGAATAGCCAAAGCAAACTTGAGAAAGAAAAACGGAGCTGGAGGAATCAGGCTCCCAGACTTCAGACTATACTACAAAGCTACAGTAATCAAGACAGTATGGTACTGGCACAAAAACAGAAATATAGATCAATGGAACAGGATAGAAAGCCCAGAGATAAACCCACGCACATATGGTCACCTTATCTTTGATAAAGGAGGCAAGAATATACAATTGAGAAAAGACAGCCTCTTCCACAAGTGGTGCTGGGAAAACTGGACAGCTACATGTGAAAGAATGAAATTAGAACACTTTCTAACTCCATACATAAATATAAACTCAAAGTGGATTAAAGACCTAAACATAAGGCCAGACACTATAAAACTCTTAGAGGAAAACTTAGGCAGAATACTCTATGACATAAATCACAGCAAGATCCTTTTTGACCCACCTCCTAGAGAAATGGAAATAGAAACAAAAATTAACAAATGGGACATAATGAAACTTAAAAGCTTTTGCATAGCAAAGGAAACCAAAAACAAGATGAAAAGACAGCCCTCAGAATGGGAGAAAATATTTGCAAATGAAGCAACTGACAAAGGATTAATCTCCAAAATTTACAAGCAGCTCATGCAGCTCAATATCAAAAAAACAATGAAGCCAATCCAAAATTGGGCAGAAGACCTAAATAGACATTTCTCCAAAAAAGATATAGAGATTGCCAACAAACACATGAAAGTTTGCTCAACATCACTAATCATTAGAAAAATGCAAATCAAAACTACAATGAGGTATCATCTCACACCAGTCAGAATGGCCATCATCAAAAAATCTACAATTAATGCTGGAGAGGGTATGGAGAAAAGGGAACCCTCTCGCACTGTTGGTGGGAGTGTAAATTGATGCAGCCAATATGGAGAACAGTATGGAGGTTCCTTAAAAAACTAAAAATAGAACCACCATATGACCCAGGAATCCCACTACTGGGCACATACCCTAAGAAAACCATAATGCAAAAATAGTCATGTACCACAATGTTCACTGCAGCTCTATTTACAGTAGCCAGGGCAGGGAAGCAAACTAAGTGTCCATCAAAAGATGAATGGATAAAGGAGATTTGGCACATATATACAATGGAATATTACTCAGCCATAAAAAGAAACGAAATTGAGTTATTTGTAGTGAGGTGGATGGACCTAGAGCCTGTCATACGGAGTTAAGTAAGTCAGAAAGAGAAAAACAAATACCGTATGCTAACACATATATATGGAATCTAAAATAAAAAAAAAGAAACAAAAGAAAAACTGTTCTGAAGAACCTAGGGGCAGGACAGGAATAAAGACGGAAATGTAGAGAGTGAACTTGAGGACACAGGGAGGGGGAAGGGTAAGCTGGGATGGAATGAGAGAGTGGCATGGACATATATACACTACCAAATGTAAAATAGCTAGTGGGAAGCAGCCACATAGCACAGGGAGATCAGCTTAGTGCTTTGTGACCACCCTGAGGGGTGGGATAGGGAGGGTGCGAGGGAGATGCAACAGGGAGGAGATATGGGGATATATGTATATGTGTAGCTGATTCACTTTGTTATAAAGCAGAAACTAACACACTATTGTAAAGCAATTATACTCCAATAAAGATGTTAAAAGAAAAGACTGTGGCTTCCTCCTTCTCCATCTCACTGTTGTAGGTTGAATTGTAGAATTGTGTCCCCAACAAAAAGAATGCTTAAGGCTCAACCTATGGTACCTGTGAATGTGGCTTTATTTGGAAATAGGGTCTTTGCAGATGTAATCGAGTTAAGACAAGTCATACTAGATTGGGGTGGGTCCAACCTGACATGTCTGGTGTCTTTATCAGAAGATGAAATGAAGATGTGGGGAGAGAAGGCCATGTGACAACAGAGGCAGGGATTGGAGTGATGCCGCCACAAGCACTGGAGCACCAAGGATTGACAGCAAACACCAGAAACTAGGAGGAAGAATCAAGAGTCGCTTCTACGGGTTTCAGTGGTTGCACCGCCTTGCCGACAACTTGATCTCAGACTTCCAGCTCCAGAACTGGGAGAGAATAGATTTCCACTGTTCCAAGCCCCCAGTGTGTGGTTACAGCAGCCCTAGAAAACTAACACACTGGTTCTTTTCATTTCCTCTCTCTTGCCCTGGAATCACCTTCCAAATAAACTACCTGCTCACAAATGCTTTTTTTCTCAGGATCTTCTTTTTTAGAAACCCAGGCCAAGAAACCCCTATGCTGTGTAAAGAAGGTTACACTAGTGTCTAATAGAGTTAAGTTTATGCATAAACTCCTTTTTTCCTTTTTTTTTTAAATATTTAGTTATAATGATACTTGCCCATTGCTGGCCATCTATTATGTGCCTGGCACTTTACAGACATATCAAATTTAATCCAATGCAAGCCCATGTGCTAGATATTAGTATCACTATTTTACAGAAGAAAAACTGAGTCTGGTAAGTTTAAGTAACTTGCACCATTTATGACCACAAATCTTTCTAACCACCTAGCACCAAAACCTTGGCCAGTAAATCTTGAATTTTCCTTATGGTCTCTAGCTTTTATCTATGAATCCTCTTGTATTAGTTGGTATGTAAGTTTGGCTGCTATAGAGACCAAAATAGCAGTGGTTTGAACATGGTAGACATTTATTTCTCTACGTATGAGGCAGTCAGGCTCTTCAGAGTCCCTGAGGGCTCAGATTCCTTCTACCTACTCTCTCTGCCATGGATGTTGGGCCTTGCCAGTAGCTGTGCGTGGGGCACCCTTTGGGCTTGGCACTGTATCAAGCCTTGCTGGGAACAGAAAGGTGCACACATCGTGGTTCCTAAATCCGGAAGAGGGAGACCACAAAGGTAAAGTTTTGCTAGCAGGTAGACATAGCCAATGTGGTCCACGGAAAGGGAAGAATACAACAAATGGAGAGAGTAGATATCCAAGTAAGATCAGCCAACAGGTCCTGGCTGGGAGAATACACAAAATAAACAAAGTAATAAAGAGGCAGGGAATTCCCTGGCGGTCCAGTGGTTAGGACTCTGTGCTTTTCCTGCCAAGGATGCGGGCCCAGTCCCTAATCAGGGAACTAAGATTCCACAAGCTGTGTGGCATGGCCAAAAAATGTTTTTAAAAAAAGAAAAAGAGGTGAAGAGAAAGTAATATTAAGCTAGTTCAAGACTTGACCTGCAGAGCTCCTTGGGATGCTATAAAAAATCCCCAAACAATCCACTGACCCCGACTTCCACTTTTGAAGGAAATACATCAGGTGACTTAAGCAGAGTGGGGACATGAGAGAAATGAGACCAGAGAAGTCCACTGGACAGGAGAATTTTCAGCGACTCGTGGCCACTGGATAAACAGTGACTTCAGCAAGCCCTGGTGTATGTGTCCTGGGGCTGCCAAGACAAAGAGCCACACCCTGAGCGGCTTAGAAGAATGGAAATGTATTATGTCAGTCCTGGAGGTCAGAGTAAGAAATCAGGTTGTCTGCAGGCCCGTGGTCTCTCTCAAGCCTGTAGGGGAGCATCCTTCCTGGCCTCTCCTAGCTTCTGGTAGCCCCAGACTTTCCATGGTTGATGGCAGCATCGTTTCAATCCCTGACTCTGTCTTCACATGGCCTTCTCCCTGTGTCTCTTCACCTTGTCTTCTCTCTGTATATGTCTGTCTTTCTGTCCAAATTTCTCCTTTCTGTGAGGACACCAGCCAAGCTGGATTAGGGCCCATCCTAATGACCTCATTTCAACTTGACTTCTCTGTAAAGACCTTATCTCCAAATGATGTCACATTCCGAGGTCCTGCAGGTGTGGACCTTTTTTGGGGGAGGCACAATTCAACCCATAGTGGCTTGCTTGATAAACATTCATTATCGGAAGTCAAAGTCAATTTAACTCTCACCCTCAGGAGCAAGAAAGATCCCACTACCAAAGCCCATGTTAGCATCCAGGGAGTATCATTTCCCAGGCAGCTCTGAGCCCCTGTGCAAGCACTGATTGCCAAAAAAGGGCGATGTGATCGTTTCCCAGACACGTGCACCTGTGATGTGTCAAGCCATTTTGACATGCCTAAAATGAGAATGCCGCCATAAAAATAGAATAGAAGAACTTAGATGATGACGTTCCAAAGGCAATTTATGCTTTCCCATGCTCTGGAATTCATTTAAAAAAGTAATATATTTGTCTTTGAAAATCCAAGTTCACTTTCAAGGACCACTTTTATTTTGCTTTGCATACAATCATTAGTGTGTGAACTGTATCAGTGTGTGAACAGGATGGTACCTAAGAGGGGAACTCCTGGCTTGGGGCCAGGGTACCAGTAGAAGCCCTCCAATTTAATGACTGCTTTTAAAAGATTTTGCACATTTTTAAAGCCCACTCATCCATCAACAAGCACTACTCTGCCCAGTGACAAAGCCAGGTTGACCTCACAGGGCTTCTTGTCACGTGGAGGACACCTGACACCTGAGGTCTAGGCTGCTTGATGAGGATGTACTTGTAGACACATGATCATTCCCTCCCATTCCTTCAGGAATGTGTTTTATCACAATCTGCTCCTGAAGCCAAAATTATTTGAGGATGTGTGGTTTTAAAACATGACCCCCAAATTCTTTGACACTCCTCCATTGAGGGGTCTCCCTAAATCTGGACTCTGTGACTTCTTGGTCAATAGCATATAGTGGGATGACTGGGGTTGGAAGAATTCTATGACGCCCAATGACCCCCACCTTTGTACACCCCCTCCCCTTTGAGTGTGGGTGGTAGCTGTGAGTATGCTGTGCCATCGCTCCTGTGATTATGTTACATCATAGGTTGGAAGGGAGATTATCCAAGTGGGCCTCATCTAACCACATGGGCCTTTTAAAAGCAGAGAGTTTTCTCCAGCTGGCTGCACAGGGGAAGTCAGAGGTTGGAAGCAGAGGGAGGCCCGATGCACCGTTGCTGGCTTAGGTGGTGGAGGGAGTCACATGCCAAGGAATGTACGTGACCTTGAGGAGCAGGGAGTAGCCCTTGGCTGACACCCAGCAAGGAAATGGGGACCTCAGTCCTACAACCACAAGCAAATGAGTCCAGATCACGAAACTAGTGAACTTAGCAGTGGATTCATTCCCAGAGTCTCAAGATAACCCAGAACCCAGCTGAACCTGCCCAGAGAACCCAGCTGAACCTGCCCAGACTTCTGACTTACAGAACTGTGAGATAGTAAATGGGTATTGTTTTAAGCCACTAAATTTGTGGGAGTTCGTTACTCAGTAACAAAAAACTAATATAGTGACACTGCCAATTTCTAGGTCCAGGCTTTAAAAGCCTAGCAGCTTCCACATTCTGTCCCATGGGACAGTTGCTCTTGGAACCAAATTGCCATGCTATGAGGGAGCCCAAGCAGTGCCACAGAGAGGTCCATGTGGAGAGGAATGAAGACCCTCACCATTAGGAGCAAACTTCCAGCCTTGTGAAGGAGTCCCTTTGGATGTGGGTCCAGCTCCAGGTGTCCCAGCTGACAGTGTGTGTTGCAGGACAGGCCATCTCCACTGAGCCCTGCCCAGATTGAAAAATAAATGATGGCTTTTAAGGCACTAAGTATTGGGGTGGTTTAAATAGAGGGTGAATTTTCTGCTGATGGTCCAGGGCCAAAATTTCTCATTATGTCCCTAGTGATATGGTTGATGTTAAAAATAACTGAAAGACATGCCTGCCTGAGAGGGTGAAATGGCTCTTGCAACTTTAAGGACACATTATTTTAGTCAACTTTCCTCCTAAGATTTCGTGATCGAGGAATGCAATGGACAGAGGGCATTTTGCAAATTCCTACTTACAGAGGGATTTATTAACTTTGTACCCCAGTTAACCACACTCACAAAAATGGTCATCTTTAATGCTTTTGAGGGTGTGGTGAAAGAAGCCATCTCAGACACTGCATGTGGGATTGTAAACACGCATAGTTCTGGAATCAAATTTAACTCTATCAGTAATTTTAAAGTGAATAATGTTTTGACATATGACTCTAATTAAAAGAGCCTAATGTGAGATAGGGTACCAAATGCAAAATAAAAGAAAAAAATACCCCAACCCTCTACATGCATAAATACATTCATCTCAGTATTGCTTGCAATATTGAAAAGCTGGAAACAACATAATGTTTAAGGGCTTGGATATTCTCACAGTTATGATAGTTTATAATGATATTATGTATCATAATATAGCATATTATTATAAGTCCATTAAAGCAATGCTCATGAATGGTTTTTTAGTGATAGAGAACAATGCTTATAGAGTTAAAGTTAAAGTGATATAAAATTGTATAGACATCAACATATTTTACTATGTAATACATGAAAGTACATATTTTCGTTCAAATAAAAGATTTCTAACAGTTAAAATACAGATGCAACTTAATGTTTAGTAATTAAAGAATTAATAAAGTAAATGATGGTACATCCATAAAACATACACTTTTTAGCCACTCAAAATTATTTCATAAGAATACATAAATTTATGAAAACACATTTAAGCCATTGGTTAAGTGGGGATATTAGTTTCCTAGGGCTACTGTTACAAAGTATCACAAATTAGGTGTCTTAAAACAACATGTCTTCCTTGTTTCATAGTTCTGGAGGCTGGAAGTCCGAAATCAAGGTGTCAGCAGGACCACACTCCCTCTGAAGGCTCTAGGGGAGGATGCTTCTTTGCCTCTTCCATCTCCTGGCCGGTAATCCTTGGCATTCCTTGGCTTGTAGCTGCATCGTTCCACTCTCTGCCTCTGTCATCACTTGGCCTTCACCCTGTGTCTTCATATAATCTTCCCTCTGTGTATGTCCCTGTGTCCAAATTTCTCTCTGCTTATAAGGACACCATTTATATTGAATTTATCACCTTCTGTAATCCAGTACGACCTCACTTTAATTTAACTAACTACCGAGGCCCTATATCCAAATAAGGTCACATTCTGAGGTTCTGGGTAGACATGCATTCTGAGGGGACACTATTCAACCCAGTATAGAGGATGAAGGGAACAAATGCAAATTTTGTGGGTAAAATTATATATAATAATGCAATAAAAAGTTAAAAATTATACATGACATACACACATACACACTCTTAAGACACATAGGTGCACATCCACACACGTAAACAATCGGAAGGCTTTATAATACTTGATGGTGGGTCTCCCTGGGTCGCAAGGTTTTGAGTTCTGCTTAATGACCTCTGTGTATTTTTCTGAATTTTCCACAGTTTCTACATTGACAACACATTCCTTTTGTAATTAAAACAACAATGATTTAAATATTTTTTTGCCATTCAAATCGACAAAAATTAAAATAGCTGGTAGTGTTGATTGCATTGGACATTAGCTGCTAGGGGCAACATAATTATCTTGGAGAGCCTCTTGCTAATCCGGAATGTTTCAGACTTCCTGGGATGTGCATGTCTTCTGACCCAGGGATTGCATAAAAAAAAAAAAAAAAAGAGAGAAAAAACCCACTTTATCTTTTAGAGTAGTTTTGGGTTCAGAGCAGAATTAAGCAGCAGATTCAGAGGGTATACCCCCTGCCCAGCACCTCTCCCCGGCCTCTGTGTAGAGCCTCCCCGCTATCAATCCCTCACCAGAGGGGAACATTTGTTGCAATTGGTGAATCTACATTGAAACATCACAACCATTCAGAGTCCATAGCTGACTTTAGAGTTCACTCTTGGTGGTGTACATTCTATGGGTTTTGGCAAACGTATAATGACATGCATTTCCCCTAACAGTATCATGCATAGTATTTTCACTGCCCTAAAAATACTCTCTTCTCTGCCTATTTATCCTCCCACCCCTAGCAGTCACTGAACTTTTTACTGTCTCCGTAGTAAAAATTGCATTTTTCAGACCTGATCCTAGGGAAATCATTAGGTGTTTATGCTCTGATCCAGCCATGATGATGTTCACCGCTGTGATAAAATGTGCCAGTCATGTGACACCAAACAGCAGGAATCTGCTTAGATAAGTGATGTACCTTCCTTTGATGGAATTTTGCTTAGCCATTAAAAATAATGTGAGTGTTTACTGACTGGGGGCAGAGGCTTACAATATATTAAGTAAATAAAATCTGGTTCCTAAACAGTAGATAAAATAAGAATATTTTTTAAACAGATATATGCCATGCTACTAACTGCTTGTCTTTGCATGTTGGGCTTAAGAGAAATCTTTTAAAATTTTCCTCCTTTTCTGCTTACCTGAATCTTCTAATTTTTCCATAGTTAATATGTATCACTTATAATGAGGAAAACAACAGAAACTATGCATTAAAAATTCATAATGCTTATCTAGGGGTGATACTTTCACATGGGTTTTGTTTTCTTCTTTATAGTAGATTGAGCCTAATATGAAATTGCTGTCTATGTAAGTGAAAAACAGTTAAATGTGGGCACTTTTCTAACAGGGAAGAATGTATCTGACTGCATATTGGATATGTTTCTTTAACCTTTGTATTCTATTGCTTTTGTTACAAGTTGATCACTAAAAGAATGTTGCCTATAGCCTGAAATATATGGGGTAGTCCATTCTCAAGGCTCTGACCTTTAAAGGTATAACCCTTTCCCATTCATATAGAGATAAAAATTGCAGAACAGAGAATACCATTTGTCTTGTGGGAGCTTTATAGGAACATTGTGACCAGACCCATGTGGACAGCTGCAAGAACAAAGGATTCTCAAGAAGTCTGCAGCCACCATCCCCACCTTTTAGTGGGGCTGGTTGCTTTTAGTACAAAGGCAGCCTGAATTCTAACTCAGGGAAGATGGTTCTTTGGGACACTAGTCCACCTTCATCTCAGTCTGCTGCCTTTCTGAATAAAGTCGCTATTCTTGACCCAACACCTCATCCCTTGATTTATTGGTCTGTTGTGTGGTGAGTGGTATGAGCCTGGACTTGGTAACACTTTCATGATTCAACCTATTACTTTTAATATTAAAAAAATATTCCATAGAGATCATGCCGCTCATTCACTTAAATTCCTCAGACGGCTCCTTTTAAAAGCTCTAAAATCGCGGCTCTCATACAAATCTAAAAGAAACATGTGTCCCAGATTTTATTTAACTCACTAATTAATGAGGGAACCAGCAAGACGTTACAACAGACTGAGTGGACAATTCAAGGGACACATATCTATGTACCATCAAGAATGTTAAAAAATTTACAAATAGATGCAAAACTAGTCAATATCTGTAGGGCAATTTGCATTTTTGCCAAAGGTCATTGGCGTTTCTACGGACTAGAATCATTTATATTACTGTCAGTTTCTTACAACTTTGTATTAGTCAGTGTTAGGCAGAAACAGAACCAATAGGTTATTTATTTATTTATTTGTTAATTAATTATGAGAAATTGGCCCATATAGTTATGGAGGCTGAAGAATCCCATGATCCTCTGTCTGCAGGGCGGAGGCCCAGGAGAGCTGGTGGTGTAGTTCAGTCCAGGTCTGAAGCCCTGAGACCTGAAGGACCGATGGCCTAAGTTCCAGTTTGAGTCCAAAGATCTGAGAACCAGGAATGCCAGTGTCTGAGGGCAGGAGATGACCAATGTCCCAGCTGAACAGTCAGGCAGAGAGCAAATTCACCCTTCCTCCACTTTGTTTTTTTCAGACACTCAGTAGATTAGATAAGGCCCACTCACATTGGCAAGGAATCTGCTTTACTCGGTCTACTGATTCAAATGCCAACCTCTTCTGGAGATGCCTTCATAAACACACCCAGAAATAATGTTTAACCAGCTATCTGGGTGCTCCATGGCCTGTCAAGTTGACACATAAAATCTACCATCCCAAACTTAAGAGAGTTTTCAATACCTCAAAGGCAGCTCAGGTTCTATTAAATCAGATAACCCCAGAATCTTTTTTGCCCATTTCAAAGTTTTCATCAGTTTTCCTGATGTTTCTTTCTATATTAGAAGATCAAGACCAACCTCTTGTCTGAACCCTTGGTCTGGACCCTGCCTCCCCTCTGGGCTCATCCCAGGTCCCTTTGGCCCCCCAGCTAACTGCATTCAGGTCCCATGAGCCTCTTTAACATCCTCAGGGTACCAAGTCTCCTGCCATCCATCCTGCTGCCCAGATGCACGTTGTTCACTCTGCTCCAGGAGTGGTCCTCTGCGCCCTCCACCTTCCTGCCCAATTCACTACTTACATCCTCCCACTCCAATCTGAGCTCAAACCCAGTTTCCTCAGGGAAACTCCCTCCTCACCCCAACCTTCATCAGAGTTCCTTCAGAGATTTTACTGCAATAGGAATTACAGTGTGAATATGTTTTATGTAAATTTGAATTTTACAATTTTAAAATAGGCTAAAAATATTAGTAAAATCTCTCTTTATGTTCAAACTTTGAAATAATGCAAATCTCCCAAATTAAAAAAAAAAAGAAAGAAAAAGATCCATCAGGACCACACAGTTTGAGCTGCATTTCCAGTGACTTGTCAGTAGTGTTTCCACTCTTGCCCTGGGGGAACCTCTCAGTAACTGGTAGATAGGAATACCCCGAGGAGACCGTGCATTTGCTGTAGAATTGCTGACAGTGGTTTTGATCATTATGTATGCATAGTTGTTATGGCACTTGTGGGGAATCAGAACATACCACCCTAAAATATTCTACTTTGGCATATGCATTGTTTTAAGTTGAAGATGAGTGAGAAACAGCAGACACCAAACTCTCTACCCTCCACTCTTTTGTACCATGAAGGGCAAAGGGATCTTAATACTGGAGACTTTTATCAGAATCAACACAAACAAAGCTTATCAACACAACACCTACCTTCCATTAGTCTCACCCACGTACTCACCTTCCCACAGTCGGCCACCCCAAAAGCCTCAACTCCTTTTCCTTTTCTTGTCACTTCTCTAAAATTTATTTTCTTGTTAGACACTAGGTAAGCCCAAGTCCTAACCGCCCCTTTGAGCTACCCGGCAATGAGTTTCCTCTGCCTGTATTTGTACTGCATGTGTTAATAAACTCTTGTTAATCTCTTGTTTTCCTCTTGTTAATCTGTCTTTGTCAGTTTAATTTCCAGTGTCCCAGCCACAGACTGAGGAGGGTAAAGTTTGTTTTCCCCCTCCCCTTTGTTATTATACCTTAAATTTTTCTAGAAGCTCTAATGATATTTTCCAGTAGTACTGCTGAGGCTGAGGGTAGGGCTGGAAACCCTGGCTGGTACTGTGCTCCGAAGGCCAGTTTGCAGAACTGGTGAATGAAATTCTAAATGTCAGGAAGGAATGGAGCCAAAAAATATTTAAAAAGCACATTAGGGCAAACATGAGTCACCCTGGCCTTCAATTTTTATTCCTGTGGCTAATTGCCCTGGAATTATTTGAGTTTTGAATTATGTTAGGCCTTCGGGACACAGCTCCTAAATAAGATGCTATAACCCTGTGTATATTTGTGAGATTATTTGACAAACATATCGACTCTCTAAGTCTATCTGCTTGTTCACCATTTTTCTGACCAGCTCCTAGCACCAGAGCCTGGTAGGGAGGGGAAAAAAACCTTTTCCTCTACCCTCTTATGTTCCTTTACTGAGACCTGTGAATTAAACTGACAAAAGAAAGCTGACTAGGAGAAAAAGGTTTATTTTGTGTGCATATGGGAGCCAACAAAGGAAGTAACTGGCTCATTGAATGGTTAAAGACTTAAGTAGCTAATTTAGTAGGAGAAAGGGAGGGGGTGAAAAAAGGTATTTTAGGGGAAGAATTTATGGCAGCCTTATTTCCCAGGAGGTCCTGCTTTTAGTCAGAAAAGGGAAGCTCTGAGAAAGCTTTTTTTCTTTATTTCCTTTTTTTTTTTTTTGGCATCTGTTGACTCTCAAAATGTCTTCAGCTTAAAAATAATCTTTATGCCAAAGTGACATGTCTTGGGGTGGCATATTCTGATCGCCTTCAACTGGAAGACACAGCATTTCCCCTATGTATTCGCTTCAGGGTCTTACTCTAAGTATATGATCCATACCTTCTGTTGTCACCTCTTCTGTGCAGATGCCCTTGACCCTGAGTCCCAGGACAGGATTAGAATGTGATGGGGGAGACCAACCAGATACTCAAAAACAACTGTAAGGGAGCAGACAATTCAGTACACTGCTGCTTCGGGATTTAGGGGGATGGGTTTTCCCAAGAATTCTCAATGCTCTGAAAAGCCAAGTTCCTCAGTTCGCTTGCCAGGGGCTGGGAGTGGGGTCTGGGATGCCTGCAGAAAACCTCTTAGCAGTTCTCCTGCAAACGCTCCACAGGAAACTGGACTTGACTTCTAAAGCTGGCCCTGTTCCAGAGGACGTCACTCTCAGGACTTTTTTTTTTTTTCGTTCACAAAAGAACCTGTTCTTGTGGATGTGGAGGGGCCGGGCTGCGAGAAGAAATCCGCTTTGCCAGCTCCGGGCCTGTGCCAGAGCCCAAGGAGCAAGGTTGGCCGGTGGCCGGCCACGTCCACGTCCAAGGGCAGGAGGGGGCCGCCAGCCTCCCACTGGCCTCCTGCAGGACACAAGAAAGGCTTGGGGCAGGAACAGTGGGTGGAGGCCAAGTGCGAGGGCAGCCTTGGCCCTGAGGCAGGGCGTGGTCAGCCTGACCGGACCTGGGGCTGGCTGATGATTAATGGGGAGTCTGCGGCTCCAGGGCCCTGGTGCACAGCCCGGCCTGTGACGTGAGCGACTTCCTGGTTACAGGTGAGAGCGGTCCGGATTCTCCGTGGCCGAGAGATTTGTTCCTGCGTTTCTGTGGGGAGAGCTGAGAGGCAGGAGAGGGGCCTTTGGGGACCGCAGTACCTTTGCTGAAGCCCCAACGGGCAGATCCACCTGTCACAGGTGAGACACCGCGTGGGCCTGGTGTGTGGCCAACGGACTCCCCGCAGGTATCCGCTTCCTCCTGGGGAGCCGGTACTCAGCCCCTGGCAGGCCGCTTGCTGGTCTGGGGTGGGGGTGGCGGGGGGAAGTGCTGGACAATCCAACACGTATCTGTTTCCCAAATTCCACAGAGTTAAAAATTAAAAGATCGGGCTGCTCTGCGAGCTTAGGAATTTGAGATGATTTCTAATCAAGCTTCACAGGGAGCTGTTCTCCGAATGTGTTGAAAGCCGAGACTCGCTGGAATTTGGAAGGTCTGGATTCAAAGGCTGGAAAATTCCTGGCACTCCCGTTATTCATTGGACAGACTTTAAATGCCATTTATTCTTCCCCAATGAGAGGCCTGATGGAAAGGAAATTGCTCTAAACCTCTGGAAGTTCTAAGACTACCCACGCCTGGCAGGCAGGGCCAAGGCACCTCCGAATGCGGGGGCGCCCAGAGTTGGGGTACTGGGGTGGAGGAGGGACCCTGGTGCCTTTGTATGTGCACATAGAGGTTTGTGGAGAGCCCCTTGTGTGCATTTAAATTCCCTCCGTCCTACCTGTTTTGGGGTTTAGGATTTATGCTGATGTTTAAAAACAGGATGTCTGCAGCCTCTGGATTTTATGATTTCAAGCTTTTTCCAAAAACGCAGACATAAGGGTTTGTGTGTGGGGGTAAATAAGTGAAATGATCTCATCTGTCAACTTTCTTCCTGAGATAACCAGCTTGGTGGGTGCAGACGGGTCTCCTGAGTGTTTCTGCCTTGCCTGGGCAGTAGGAAGTGGTTGTGATTTAAATCCTGTCTTGATGCAATTTTCAAAAATATTTTCATGGGGGCGTAGCTGATTTACAATGTTGTGTTAGTTTCAGGTGTACAGCAAAGTGAATCTGTTATACAGATATCCACTCTTTTTAAGATTCTTTTCCCGTATAGGTCATTACAGAGTATTGAGTAGAGTTCCCTGTGCTATACAGTAGGTCCCTATTAGTTATCTATTTTATATATGGTAGTGTGTATATGTCAATCCCAGTCTCCCAATTTATCCCTCCCCCCTGGTAACCATAAGTTTATTTTCTACATCTGTAACTCTATTTCTGTTTCAATGCAATTTAATAAGATTTAAGATTTTTGAAAGACTTTGCAGTTTTTCAACTAAAAGTAGATAAACCAAGTCTTCTGTAACAAAATGAATGAGAAGTAAAATCTACTCCATAGAGATATGAACTTGCAAATTACCTGGCAAAGCCTTCCTTTAAATAAAGCAAACTGAGTTCAGGTACAACTTGGAATCAATTTGGTGACAGTTCCTTCCTGTACACACCCTTCAAAAAATACCGTCCCCTCAAGATCCACGTCTGGGTTCCTGTAGCACTCGGGGCGTTCCCATGTGCCCCCGTCCGGGGGGTTCTGCTGGGCTCTTAGAAATGGACTCATTCTGTCACACAGAGAATAAGCGAGTTAAGTAATCTGGTGCTAGTCTGCAGCCTGGCTGACTAGACAATCAGTGACTAGAAGCCTTTCCTAGTGGACCGTAAGCTTATGCTGCAGTTTCAGTCATGCTGGGTCCGCACTTCACATTTATTGCTTTCAGGAAAACGTGTGACTTTTATAACTCGGCAGCTCAATCTCTCCTCCATCTTCCTCTTGAGCCTAGATTTCTAGGTGACTCGTAGAGCGATTGACTGGTCCACTTGTGTTCCTCGAACCTTGAAAATTAGTAAATGATTTATTTGGCGCTTGGTAATTTGGGATCTTGGATCCATCTGGGATCCATGATTTCAGTTTGGTTTGTGTTCAGCTACTGGACAGCTTGGTATCAAGGCGTATTTGTAGGGATTTACTGAGTCTTTTTTAGATGATGTCAGGAGCTGAGTTGCTTGGTGGGAAGGTCCTGCAGCACGGATGCTGGGACCCTTATATTACACACACGAGCAATTATGGTTTACTATACAGGCTGAATTTTGCTTTCCAAAGACATCAGAAAACGGAGACAGAAACCCCACGTTCCTGCCCGTGAGCTGTGAGCTCCCCGTGCTGCACTTACATGTAAAGTGGGGTCACGGGCCGGGCATCGCCGCTCCCTCACACCCCACTCTATTTGATTCAGCAGCTTGTATGAGGTGCTCTCTGAGGGAGCAGGCGAGGCAGCTCTTACCTGTGTCTATTTCAGTTATTGTATTTCGGCTTGTGGGTTGTGGTGGCCTATGTCCTGTTAGAGACGACGATATGGAGCCTGGGGGGCGGGGTGTGGCAGCTCATCGCAGAATCCCGCGCGGGCTCGCTTAGGGAACCCTGCCTCCTGATTTGGGGGGAAGGGATGTTACCCCGCCAGCGGAGCTGTGAAATCCATGTGGAGGCCAAAGCCAAAGTGAAAACTCCCCGCGGCTCGGGTCGCTGTGCTAAGGATGTGTGAAATAAAGAAACCCCTTCCTGGGTTGAGGAGCCTGTGTTTTTTTTTGTGTGTGTGTGTGATACGCGGGCCTCTCACTGTTGTGGCCTCTCCCGTTGCGGAGCACAGGCTCCGGATGCGCAGGCTCAGCGGCCATGGCTCACGGGCCCAGCTGCTCCGCGGCATGTGGGATCTTCCCGGACCGGGGCACGAACCCGCGTCCCCTGCATCGGCAGGCGGACTCTCAACCATTGCGCCACCAGGGAAGCCTGAGCCGGTGTTTTTGTAGACAGTTCATGATATGTTCAGTGGGAGGTTTAACATACGTGCTCTAAGCAGCGCTGGTGGCTGCCCCGGATAGGCCTGTCCCAAGGAGAAGGAAAAAAACAAAAATGCAGGGATGGAGAGTGAGGAAGAGGTTTATCAAAGAACAAAGGAAGGGCTGAGAGATGTACATGACAGGATCCCTGGGTCCTACCAAGGGGCCAGGAAGGTCTTACTTGGTCTACCCTGACCTCTCTCCTGTCCCAGCCCCAGAGTCCCCTCTACGGTTCCCCAAAAGTGCCAGGCACGGTCCCACCCCAGGGTCTTTGCACCTGCTGTTTTGCCTGGGAAGCTCTTCTGTACATACCCATGTGCCGGTTGCCTCACGGCCTTCCCTGTTCACTGGGCACCTTCTTGGGAGCCTTTCTCTGACCTCTGCATTCGAAGCACCAGCCAGCCCACCAAACACACACCCCCTCACACACACTGCTCTCTTCTATTTGTCTCCATACCCCTTACCACCTAATAAGCTTATGATCTAGTCCCTCCTTTTGCGGTCTGTCTTCCCTTTTGCTAATGTACGCTTGCTGTGGGCAGGATTTTTTTCCTCAATGATTAAAGCATCCTGATTGAGGTCGTGGTACAGCACGTGCTTCCCACGACTTGTACATGGGCTTGGGAGGAAGATCGTTGGATACACTGATTCTCACACAGGAGCACCTACAGGAATCGGTACAATGTTTAACTTTAGGCAGATTTCTGAGCTTGCCCCCCAAAGCTTCTAATCCAGCAGGTCTGAGGTGGGCCCGAGAATTTGCCTTTCTAGCAAGTTCCAAGATGAGGCTGGTGCCACTGGACAGGCTGACTTATCTCTCCAGGGAAACACACGAGCTGGGAGGGTCCCCATGCGCCTCTGGATGGAGACAGGCTGTGACCTGCCCGCTTTGCTTTCCCAGGTGTGGAGGAGCATGCGAGATGCGGGCCGCTGCCGAGGCATCCTGGCCGCGCTGGTCGTCCTGGCTGGGCTGGCAGGTAGGGACCGCGGAGCTGGCTGGCACGCTCCCGGGCATCCACCCGGAGTGGGCGGGAGGGGCTCGGAGGAGGCCACGGGGGCGCGTGGCTGCCAGCAGATTCTGCCTTCGGCTCTTCCTGTTGGGTCCCCTCCACCCCACCCCCTCCATTTCCTGCTGTGCCGGCCTCACTCCGGAAGGGTCCTTCAGGTGCTCAAGAGCCCACCAGTCCTCCTCCAGGGGTCCCTGCTTGGGTACCTTCCCAAGTTCATTGCTCTTGTTGAAGCATCCCATTCCCCCGCCTGGATATTCTCCCCTTCCATTTCCACCTGGTCTTCGAGGAAGACCTGACTTGGGCATCACCTCCTCCCTGAAGCCTTCCTGGCCTTGCAGTTTTCTCGGTGATAACCCCACATCTCCCATTGTTGGCAGAGTGAGGGGCCCATTGCCTGTGAGACTTCCCAGTCCTCCCGACAGTCCCTCCTCATCCTGGAACTTTCCCAGAGTATCAGTGGGAATAGATTCCAGGTACCCCAGGCCAGGGTCTCTGGATCAGATTCCGTGTTGCAGGAGATGGAGTGTGCAGAGCCCCGGGTGCTTAGGGTAACAGGAGTTTGTATGCCAGCCTTCTTTTGACTATGTCTTGTCTTGATTTCATGGCTTCCGTCTGGTGTGTTTGTCTTGTTTTCCTAGCTGGGTTTTAAAGTCCTCAGGGTATTCTTACTTCAGGGATTTTAAGGCACTGTATTGAAGAATAATATACATACAGAAAAGTGCACAAGTCGTAAAGGTACAGCTTGATGAAATTTTACAAACTGAGCACCTTTGTGTATCAACGATGAGCCCAAGAACACTTCACAAATGCTTTCTTCAGCCGCCCCCCTCAAAGTGATCATTATTCTGACTTTTAGTTGCGTAGATAAGTTTTGCTTGCTTTATACTTTACACACCTATAAACTCTGTTTCAGAGGGCTAGATAATAGTTTTTTTTCTTTTTTTTTAACTCCATTCACGACAGCTTGAAAAAATAAAACAGAATAAAATAGTATAGGAATGATCAGAGTGTGTAATGTGCAGTCAGGACTGTTTTACAAATTTTGGTTTTGGATGTGTTTACACATTAAGCCAAGGGAACCAGGCTGTGGTGTTAACATGTATTTAGGGGCAAAGATGTTTGGAAGCCCATGCCTTCTAGTACGTGGTGCTAAGCGTTTCGTAGGTGCTTGATATGCATTTGTTTGCAGGGTGGAGAGGAAAACATTTTCCCTGCTTGTGTAGGGACTCATGCGGTTAGCAAACCAGGCTCAGCACACATTTTAGAGATATGGCTCCAACGTGGCTGTCTCAGCCACGGCGGTAAAAATCTCTTCCGACAGCTTGGCGGGAAACTGATGAACTCTGCGTCTACAATTTTTCTGAGCTATTTTTCCTGAAGTACTGTTTTGAAGGCAGGGATGGCTTGGGTTGAGGTCTGGAGATAGCTATTCCAGGAGGGGAGAGGATTATGGGTAATCCTAGAGCCCTTTGGGGGATGGGGTCCATTGCAAAAGCCTGAACTCCTAGGATGCTTCATCATGGAAAGTGTCGGGTAGAGACACCTCCAATGGCTTTGAATAGCTGAGGACAACCTCCACGTGCCCCCAAAGGACTCCTGCCAGCCCTCGCCTGTCCACCTTGCTCCTAGCTTGATGGGTTATTTGTTCACTCGGTGAATATTCACTGGGATCTTCTTACATGCCATTTAGGTGCAGGCACTGGGATGAGCAAACCCAGGTGCAGTCTCTGCTAACAAAGAGCTTAGACATCAATTGATAGAAAAATCAATACAAAATCACCACCATGACAATTGCTTCACTCATCCGAAAGTCTGTTATGGATAATTTGACCTGCACAGGGTGGTCTGGGAAAGCTTCCTGAGGAGGAGACAACTTGGCTGGGAGCTGAGGAGTAAGTGAGACTAGTTCTTCAGGCAGTCACTGCCTGTGCAAAGGCCCTGGGGCCAGAAAGAGTTGGTGAGTTGGATAAATTGAAGATGGTCTGGTGGGCAGAGGGCGGAGTCTGGGGCAAAATGAAGTTGGAGAGGACATTGATGTGAGACTAAGAAGGGTCTTAAGGTATGGTAGTGTTAAGGGTGATCTGGTCTGTATCCTAAAGGATGGAAATATTTTAAACAAAGTCTGGGGTATTGGGGTGGGAGGTTGGAAAGGGTACCTGGTCACATAGGCATGTTGAGAAGACCCATCTGGCTGCCCCGTGGAGAGCGCAGTCTTGGGTGATGGCGGTGGCACAACGGTGATGATGGCACCTCCTGCTATGGTCAGCGGGACATGGGGGGCAGCTCTGATACACCTCGGGACCCCCTCCCTCACTTGCCAGTTTCCTTCTGATGCTCCCAGTCCCCGATGTGTTTTGACTACCATTTTCTCCATCGGAGCTGTCTTACCTGGGCACTTCCCTTCTACTGCCCTCTGCTTTATTTCCCTTTCTCCCTTCTGCTTTTAATTGTCTGCTTGTCTGTTCATTTCCAGTGTTAAGTAAGAGATGGGAGCAGGTGAGGGGTCTACAGGTGCAGGAGGGAAGCTGGAGAAGAAGTAAGTGGAAGAGTAGAGGGGTTAGTGGGTGCAGACCCTCTGTGCCCCACACGCCAGGGAGATGCCTGGCTGCTACTCCAGGGAGCTGAGAAGAAGCAGTTGCAGAAGAATGATACTTATGTTTAGGATCTATCTGCAGAGGATTGGGAGGGGCCAGGAAGCTGGCCCACATGCTACTGTGTGAGTGATTTCAGTTTTGCAGCTGTTAGGACACAATGAGTAGAAGAGAACCTTCTCAGTCCTGGGTGGCAGCCAGCCATTTACACGGAGACGCCTGGTGGAGCGGGATTTGCAAGGCAGGAGGAAAGCAAGGGGGGGTGGGGCTGAAGCCCTGGATGTGGAATTGGAGGGTGTTGGCATGAATGAGCATCTTGCAAGTTGATCATCTCCTGCAAGGGAGGACCCAGTGTTGGGTGATCACCGTAGCTGGTGGCCGAGGTGGGTGCGGGGACACTCATCGTTCCCGTGGCTCTGCCCCTGGTTTGGCCCTTTGCTCTACAAAGTGAAAGGGAGAGCAAAGGGGAAAGCGGACTGTTTGATGAAAGGTCTTATTTACAATTTTCTCATATTTGTCCTGTGTGAGGCAAGTTACACACACCACAGCTGATAGGATGCAGGTGAGAGAGCAGTGAGATTCCAGGGCCTCACGTTACCGGAAATAGAGCTTCTGAGTCACAAGGCAGAGCTGGAGGAGAGTTTACTCATGGTGGCAGCAAGGATCGCAGGCAATGACGTCAGGGGAGTTTAGTGACTAGGATTTGATGCCGCCTGTTTAATTTCAAGGCCAAGTTCAAAGTGGAAGAGTTTCCATTTGGTCCAGGTCCCTCCCAAGCTCCCACCTCCTGAGCTGCCCAGTAAGGTCTGAACCTGGTGCATTCTTGCTCCCATGTGCAGTCTGCAGGGAATTTAAAGACTGGCTTGGAGTGAACAGTGTTTTGGAGTGAATATCCTACCCGGCACCAGGAAGCGATGGAACCAGGGTTTCAGATGCTTTGCTTATTCTGCTGGAGTGTCCTGGATGGAGCAGCTGGCCGGGCAAGCCCTGGTCTCACCGCCCCTGTGCTCCCAGCACCCAGACCCGTGGGCTGTGTTCAACCTACTCCCATGCACCCGAGTCCGAGGTGGGAAAGATGTCGTTATTACGGTGTGGAGTATGAGGGCACGTCTCGTCTTTTCTTCCTCGGGGTGTAGATTTGGCTGTTTCTTTCCTTTGAGCTTTTTTTTTGAGATGCAATCCAGGGCTCGTGGAAAGAGCCAAGTTGGCACAGAGGCTGTGGCTTCCCTGGGGAATCATTTCTGCCTTCCCTTCTTCAGGCTTTTTCACCTTTTTTAAAAATCCCAGATCAGAGGGATCCTTGGATCAGAAAGATGTGCCCAAGGGTAAGGGAGAATACCCAATTTGAGTGGTTATTAAGGGTCATACTTTCTCTCTCTTTCTATCATGCCCAGAGGCAAAACAAAGAATAGTGATCATGTTTACCCCCAAACAGGATTAGTCCTAGTTAATTCTGACCTTCCTTCAGTTCTGCCTCTTTGGAGCCTGGGATCTCCTAGTTGACCCAGTCCTACAGGTCTCAGAGACACTGTACATCCCATTCTCTCCCATTGACCTGGCCCTGCTGTGGGCATCATCCCTGCAGTGCATTCTGGGTACTCAGGTGAGTGTCAATGTGTTAATGCGTGTCTGGTGGGGAGGTTCCTTCCCAGAAATCTTTCAGGTTCTTTTAGAACCTGCCTTACAACTTGACCTTATAAGATTGGAAGGAAAGAGGGGCTGCAGTTATCTGGGGGCACCCAGTGTGGATGGGGGCTGCCTGGTGGACCTGCAGGGTTCATATCACTCTGGAAGGTGATAGAAACATGTAGTCTTGTTTTTTTTTTTTAAGATTTTTTTGATGTGGGCCATTTTTAAAGTCTTTATTGAATTTGTTACAATATTGCTTCTGTTTTATGTTTTGGTTTTTTCGGCTGTGAGGCATGTGAGATCTTAGCTCTCGACTAGGGGTTGAACCTGTACACCCTGCATTGGAAGGTGAAGTCTTAACCACTGGACAGCCAGGGAAGTCCCTGGAACATGTAGTCTTACTGATGGTGGCAGGCGTGACTGAGAAGAAACCAAGAGTGTGGGCTGTTGGGGGGTCTTTTTACTATAAACTCTGAGTGAGATCAGAGGGCAAAGAGTGGGAAAGAGGGAAAATTCAGAGTGGGAAGGGCTGAGTTTGCGTCTCAGCCCCACCACTGTGATCACAGGTCCTGAGGCGTTGCTGGTCTTGATTTCCTCAGCATTAAAATGTAAGAGGTAACAGATGAGAAATCTTGGAGATTATCAATTGTTCTGTAAGTTCTACTTTGAATTATTATTACAAATATGGGAAAGTCTAGGAAAACTCTGACCACCAATTCGCTCTTCTGGGGTGATAAGAAAATCAGTCCTAAATGGCCAAAAGATTTCTTGAGTTCTTCAGGTGTAGAACACACTCCATCTTGAGTGTTTCTGACTGAGTTCCCATGAGCTGGAGAGGTCTTGATGCCCTCCTTGGGGAAGGCCAGTTAGGAGATGTCATTCCAGTTAAAACCAGCGTCAGAGTGTATCTGGTGAGCAAAAGGTAGAATGTTGTGAGAAGTCTGAAGGAAACATTTTACTTTCCTCTATGATTTTCTTGGTTTGTCTTGTATGTCACATAGTAGTGACTGCTTACTGAGTGCTTGAGGGTCATGTTAAGGGCTTTATGTGGATCGTCTCATTTGGTTCCTGAAACTAGTTGCTGTGGTACTTTTAACCAACCTTGGGTCCACTTGCGCAACACGCAGCCAAGCCAGTCTACTGACATGAGGTTGTGGTGAAGGAAGGTGCAGCGTTTATTCCAAGCACCAAACAAGGAAAACAGGCAGCTAATGCTCTAAAGACCCAGACTCCCTGATAGCTTTCAGGGAAGGGCTTTAAAAAGCAGTGTGAGGGAGGGGGTCATGGGGCTCATGAACAGCTCATGGACATTCTTCTGGTTAGTTAGTGGAGAGATAACAGGGTAGTATTTCAGGAGTTAACATCATCAGCCTTCTGATTCCAACTGGTCTGGAGTCTATGTGCTTGTGGTCAGCATGCGCTTAACTTCTTTCACCTGGTGGGGGTTTCAGTATCTGCAAAACAGCTCAAGAATATGGCTCAGGATATTATCTGTAGCCCTGGAGGAGGAGCTAAGTGTCCTTGACCTTGTTTTATGGCTAAACTATTATTATTTTGTCTTGTTTGACTGTTTTCCTTTTTTCCTGCATTTTCTCACTTCTCTGGTTAAATTTGCTATTTGGAACTCAGGGAAGGTCTAAGAGGTTAAAGGTTTTATACAAACAAGAGGCAAGAGGGATAGGGGAGGGGAGGGCCTGTCTCTGGGAAGGCCCTGTAGCATTCTGTTGGGTTTCAGTACTAGTGTCCCTGTTGTGCAGTGAGGGGAGTAGTCAAGGAGAAGTGTGAAAACTTTCCCAGTGAGGCAGGACTCTGGAGTTCACAGTATTATGCTCTAGAACTACCTGCCCACCCGCTGGAGTTTTAAACACAACACTAGATGCTCTAAGACTCTCTACGAGGCTGTCAAATGCATCCCCCCAGTGTTGTCATTGAGGGATCCCACTCTCTTGCATCCTTTACATCCCCACAGGGTTCTCCTTGAGGGATCGCATTCTCCTACATCCTTCTATGTGTTTTCCCTCTCTGTGTCTCCTCCATGTATCTCTTCTCGTCCTTAGGAAGTGGGTTGTGGCACTAGTGACAGTTCCATCCTAAGGTGCAGGGGACGTGCAGTGGACCATGGTCACGGCAACCTGGGGTCTCCACTCTCTATGCAAAGAGAAGCTCCTTTCCACTTCCCCCTTTGAGCCTTGGGATTTCCTCTGAGGTGGAAATCACATGTCCTTCCCACTTCACTGGGAGGAAAATTCTCACTTCATGGTGAGGCTGAAAAACTTTCCTGAAGTCACAGAGCTAGGCTAGTAGTCGCTCTCTGGACAGGCTGGGGTCAAATACTTAAGGTAACATCTGGCAGGAGGTGGAGGAGGGACACTGCTCCCTCCAGTCCCAATCCCACTGGGAGTTCCGTGGACTGTGGACTGGGGAGAGGGCCATGGAAAGGAGGGCATGGGTGTGGCTTCCTGTCCACTGGAAGCTCCTGAGCTACTGGGAAACCTGGTACTGAGACCAGTAGGACATGGAATCTGAGACCAGTAGGACATGGAATCTGAGCCACGGGATGGTCACCCAGTGGCCACAACTGGTACACAGAAGTGCTACATTGTACAGTCGACTTCTGTAGTCATCCCCTCACCACCTTGAAAAACTGGTTGTCTTTTAGCTTGTGGATCCAGTAATGAAATCATAGAGGGTCCCAAGAATGTCACGGCGCTGAAGGGCTCGGAGGCGCGCTTCAACTGCACCATCTCGCAGGGCTGGAAGCTCATCATGTGGGCTCTGAAAGGCACGGTGGTTCTGAGCATCACGCCCACGGAGCCCATCATCACCAACGACCGCTTCACCGCCATGAGTTATGAAGAGGGCAGTAACTTCATCTCTGAGATGATAATCCACAACGTACAACTCAGTGATGCAGGGCAAATCAAATGCAGCCTCCAGAACAGTGACCGGGATGGATCTGCCTTTCTTTCTGTCCAAGGTGTGTGTGCAGGTGACTCCAATGGGAGCATTTGGAGTTCACTGGGTTAAATGCCAGGGGGCTGGAAGGGACCTTCTGAAGTTCATGTCGTATATGGGGACATATAGGGTCGAACTTCAGTTGGTGCTATGCTTAGAATTATTCTGAACTGATGGATATTTTGTTACTTATCACCATGCTCCCTCCCCCTCTCCCTTCTTCCTAGCCTTCCTTCCTTCTTTCATATGTGGACTTGCCTTCAGCTGGTTTGCTTAGAGCTATTCTGAACTGACTAGTGTTTGTTGTTTTTAGGTGTTTATTTCTCTCCTCCCATCCTCACTGACTGTCTTTCTACTTTCTTTCTTTCTGCTTCTCTCCCTTTCCTCTTCCTTTTCCTTCCTTTCCCTTTCCTTTCCTTTTTTTCTTATTAAGACTATTAAAGACAGCTTTTATCACTTTTTCAGCTGACCAATTTCAGTACTAATAACTTTTCTGGAAGTACATCCTGGAATTCTGGGACCAGTTGCAGTCACTTGTCTTTGATTTAGAGAGAGAGTTGACGATCATTGTCCTTTTTCTAGCTTTTCGTATACTTGACTCTATTTTTTTGCCTGACATCATTTATCAACTTTGGATCATGCTTTAACTTTTTCCTCTTTCCAGCTGAATTTTCCTAATCTATTACTCTTCCTGCCCACAGTGGTTCTTATAATCAAAGGTGTGTGTTCACTAAGACCTACCAAGTCTTTTAGAGAAAATAAAAGAGTAAACAAAATTTATAATAATGGATAACTTATTTTTCCTTTTATCATGTATTCATTTTCATCACAGGGCAGTTGCGGGATCAAAGGTAATTTTCAGGTGCTGAAGATTATGTTACTTAGTGAAAAAAAAAAGATACAAGGATTCAGAACATCTTTATCAAAGTTTAATCATTTTGCATTCCTTAAAAATGTAATTATGTACCATTTGTAGATGCATTGGAGCTTTTAGAGTTCCTGATTTCTATAGCAGCATTTCTTTTAACAGACTACATTGTGTCTTTGAAATTTTTTCTTATGCCTGTTTATTAGTTTGTTTAGGAGAAATTTCCAATGATTTGGTCTATATTCATATTGCTATCAAATCAAATTTGATAACGTTCGGTGGAGTTACATGCCTACTTATTTCTACTTGCATTTTTTAATTTAGTCAAATTGTTATATCTTTACTTTTATGTGTCTTTAATTTTGTGTGATTTAATTAGGGGCACAATGATATTCTCTAAATAAGTGATTCTGTGAAGCTACCTGGATTATTGGCTTAGTTTGCATGACCAAATTATTATTCTAATAATGTGTGGTATAAAGGAAAGAACACAGGACAAGGAACCAAAGATATGAGTTCTGGTTTTGTTTTCATCAGTTACCTACCTTGGTGACTCCTGAAATGGCTCCATTTCTTTATCTTTAAAGTGAGGATAAGGCTCCCCTGCCCACATCACAGGTTTACTATGAGGATCGGATGGAACAATGACTAGGGATGGTTTGAAGACTCCAAAGCCCTGTCTGTTTCAAGTTACTGCAAATGAAGCTGGTGGGGCAGAGAGGTCTAGTGGTAAATAGCACAGAGGTGGGAGCCTGACTGCCAGGTTCAAGTTCCAGCTTTAGCACTGACTCACTGTGTGACCTTGGACATGTTACTTAATGACCTTGTGTCCTAGTTTGCTCATCATAGGGCAGTTGTGGGATCAAATGAGTAGGTTTGTATAAAGCCTTTAGAGCAGCACCTGGTTCATAGCAATGCCCATAAAGTCATTTGCTATTATCTGTTGCATTCCCAGTCGGAGCATGCCATTGTGTTAGGCATTTAAGGGGCACTCAAGGTGAGTGCAATAGGACATAGTCCTGCTCTCAAGAATTTTACAAGAAGAGTAGATAATGCAAGCGCATGAATAACAGTGGTGCAATGTAGATGCTGGCAAGTGCAAAGAGAGGGAGACAAGGTAAGGTTCAAATTGGGAAGGGAGATAAGAGACTTAGTGAAGGCTTCTAGGATGACTCCACAGAGCAGGTGCTATACGACCTACAGACCTTGAAGGTCTGTAGATAACGGGTAAAGTGGGGAAGCAAGAGAGGAGGAGGGCACCCCTGGATCAAGGAAACAGGGTTGAAGGCATGACTTATTATTGCTATGCTTATGGCATATCAGATTCATAAATCCATGTGGTTTTATAGCATCTTTCCCAAGATGCAACTATGAAGTTGTCTGAATACCCCTAACATGCATTTTTTTAAAAAAATTAATTAATTAGTTAATTTTGGGCTGTGTTGGGTCTTCGTTTCTGTCCTAGGGCTTTCTCTAGTTGAGGCAAGCGGGGGCCACTCTTCATCGCGGTGCACGGGCCTCTCACTATTGCGGCCTCTCTTGTTGTGGAGCATAGGTTCCAGACGCGCAGGCTTAGTAGTTGTGGCTCACGGGCCTAGTTGCTCCGCGGCATGTGGGATCTTCCCAGACCAGGGCTCGAACCTGTGTCCCCTGCATTGGCAGGCAGATTCTCAACCACTGCACCACCAGAGAAGGCCCCCTAACATGCATTTTTTTTTTTTTTTTTTTATTTTGCGGTACGCGGGCCTCTCACTGTTGTGGCCTCTCCCGTTGCGGAGCACAGGCTCCAGACGTGCAGGCTTAGCGGCCATGGCTCACGGGCCCAGCCGCTCCGCGGCATGTGGGATCTTCCCGGACTTGGGAACGAACACGTGTCTCCTGCATCGGCAGACGGACTCTCAACCACTGCACCACCAGGGAAGCCCCTAACATGCATTTTTAAATGTTGGTAATTACTGTAGCTTTTGGTTTTAACACAGATGGAAGAACAAGAATCTAGGGAAGTTAAAGTCTTCCTCAAGGTCACGTGGAAGGAACCCATAGATCGAGACAGAACTCCATCCATTTACCCTGGTTGCACTGGGCTGAATGGCACTTTGCTCTTAGAGAAACAAAAGTTCTCTGGGCAACAGGGTCTCTTCGAGGGAAAAGAACCGTGAAAAAAGAGGAAGCATCCAGTTTATTTTGAAAGTGAATTTTCTAAAGTTTGTTTTTTTCCTTCCCATGTATCCACAAGAAAAAGAAAGAGAATGTACATAACTCCATGTTGAGTCATCCAAAATCTACACGAATATTCTAGCCATCACCCTGTGTAAAGTGCTCGTCATGCCACTGGATGACCTTTGTGAAAGCCAGTGGGAAAAGGTGGATCACAAATACTGAAAAAGGAAATGCTTCAGATTGCTGTATTTTTGCCCATACACCAATTAATCACACACCAAACTCTAGATCTCTTGTGTTTTGAAGGCCACTAAGCCTTGAGTTCAAGATCAACTGTTACTAACTGAAGCAATACCAGCCCCCTACCCCCAGTTTCTGTCATCTTAAACCTCTCCATCAATGAAACAATGAATGAACTAAAAAGAATAAACACAAGATCCTGTAGTCTGAAGGGACAAATCTGTTCCCTTCTCACTGCTGCGTTTACAGTAATCCTTGAAATAGCTAAGCTGCTTTACTTGCTCCAAGACATTATTCAAGAAAGGAATAACTGGAAATTAACATTTCAGAGTAAGAAGAGCTTTCAGAGCTGATCCAGCTCAGTCTAGTCTGGAAACTCCCAGGCAACCCCTAGATTCTTTCAGGGTGGTCTCTGTGGTCATGACTGTTTCCATGGTAATACTAAGATTTTAGTTGCCTTTCTCACTCACTTTCATGAGTGTACAGGGATTTTCCCACTGTACATCGGGAAGGTCTGCATAACTCAGTGGACCGGTGTTTTCCAAATGACTGATGTATAATGATACAAAATCATGCAAGGGTAAAATGTCCATTCAAAGTGCCATCTAGAGCAATGGATTCTAATGTAACAGCATGAAAGTTCCTTAATACGGTTTCAGTTTCCACAGTGTAACTAACCTTTAGGCAACCACTGCTTGTCAAGTTTTGGTGTGTCAGTAGTATCAAAGAATATCCGTGGTTATCTGAAAAGCTTCTTATCCATTCCAACCATATATCCGTGTGAAGTCAGATTTTCTTCATATACTCCGAAGAAGGCAATATATCACAACAGAATGAAGGCAGAAGCAGATATGAGAGTCCAGCCAGATGTTAAAGAGATTTGCATGAATAGAACACATGTCATCTAATTTATTTTGGGTTAAAACTAAAGATATTTTTCATAAAAATATGTTAATCCATATTAACAGGTAATAGGTTATTGATGTTATTTTAAAACAAAGGTTTGAAAAAAATAAGCAAATATTTAATTCTTATTTCAAATATGGAAAATATTGATAGAACCCACGTAAATCCAAGGTCTTTGGAGTCCTCAGTGGTGTTTAAGAGTATAAAAGTTACTGAAACCAAAATGTTTGAAAACCACTGATCTTGTTAAATCATCTTGTTCACCAGGTAGTAAACAGAGAGCCTGAACATTTCAGTGACTTACCCATGGTGACGGCAAGTTTGTGGGAAAGCCAATATCGAGAACAGATCCTTTGATTCTTAGCCCAGTGTTCTTTCCATTATATTACATGGCAGGGAGTTTTAGGGTATTTTAATCTGAATGTTTCACTGTCTATATAGTTCGCTAACGCTGTGTTTTTACCGGGGCCCATCCTCAGGTTATTTTAGTAATATTAGCAATACAAGTGCTATTTTCAGATGGGTCATTTACAGTGGGAACCCTGGCATATGCAAGCGTGTCTTTACTAAAAACTTTAAAATAATTGATCTAAGTAATATATTCTGATACAGAATTTAAGGTAGTTATTTCTATAATTAGATTAGATTAGATTTTTATTTAATTTGTACCTAGAAAAATATTTTAAGGCAATATCATAGGAAATTATCCTTAAAAATGTGACTCAAAAATAAAATGAATCTGACTGACCAAAGGCCAGGAGAGACTTGCTTCCCATGAAACTTTGAGATGTGTTCTCCTTACGATGAAAAGAATATAAAGGTTGTTTTCCCTTTGTGCTTTGGCTCCTAGGGCAGCCCAGGGCAAGTTTGCCACTCCACTGCAGACGTTGTGCAGCCCTCCATGGTGGGCACATCCGCCCTCTCTTTCCCATGTGATTTATATTCCCTTAGATCCTGATTTTTATTTATTCATTTTCTCTGGAATCTCTGTTTTCTCGTGAGCCACCTCCCCTTCTTCTGTGAACCTGACAGGTATAAGTTAAATACACAGATCAAACCTGAGTTAAGGTTTCCAGATACAGACACAGTCAGTTTGTACCCGGGAAGGTAGTGCTCATGCAATGTGATCTGAAGGAAAATTTTAAAGACATCCATCACCGAGAAGCATGACCATTCCTTCCAAACATTTCTCTTTTCTTCTTTAGTTATGGGGCGGTTGTTCATTCCTGAAGGCAGTCTAGTAGTCATGGAGGATAAGCCTTGTAATGTGACTTGCCGCGCATTGGGCTGGACCCCACTCCCACGTCTTTCCTGGGAGATTGGGGTTCCGGTGAGCCATTCGAGCTATTACTCCGTCCGGGAGCCTGAGGACCTTCAAAGTGCAGTGAGCGTTCTGGCTCTGACGCCGCAGGGCAATGGCACTGTGACGTGTGTGGCTGAGATGAAGTGGCTGCACGTCCACGAGTCCGTAACTGTAAATCTTACTGTGGTTCAGCCTCCCTTGGGTAAGTGAAGACTTTTTGCTTTATACAAAGTGGATTATTATTGCATGCTTTACATTTTGTATGTTGTGTTGCTGAATCAGGGATGCCCAGGAGAATCGCACAGTGATCTTGATCTAGGTAGGGATGGTAATGGAGACAAGTGACTTGTGTCAGCTTCATGACCTTGTAATTTCACTTTTAAAATTCTGTCTTCAAGTGCTTCTCTCTTTTCTACTTACATATGGAAACCATTGAGAATCTTGACAATTATAAAATAGCATCAAGTTCAGATGTAGATACTTGAATTCAATGTTTTTCTCTAGCTTTCACTCATTGTTCCTGTCTGATCCCATCCCCTGGGCCAAGGAAGTGAGCTCTTTCAGTATCTGAGGAGGTCATGCACGTTCTCAAGGATTCCTTCCAATCTTAGTGGGATTAGGAGAGCTCAATTTTTTACCCAGCAAATCCACAGTGTATCTCAAAGTACCAGGTCTATGTTTTTTTTCTTTTTTTAACTTCACAAAATGACATAAGTTTAAAGTTTAGATCCCGAAGAAAATCTGTTGCAGGGTCCTTGGGAAACACCAAACTGACCAAACCTTCATGGGGCCTCTGAACCTGCTTGACCTCGAAGGCCACCTGGGCCAACTAGAAGGCACAGGGGCCAGGGCTGAGTTTCATGCCTTCATTTTACAAAAGAGGAAAGGAAGGGAGGCCCAGAGAAGGACTACACTCCATTCCAGGTCTTATGCTGATGGCACAAAGGGATCCCAAAGCCAGGAGGAACTTCTCCCATGGTCCAAAACTCTTCCCACTATGAAAACACTTCTACTTAGATCTTCCAAAGTTTGGAATAAAGTTACAGCCATAGCAAGATTAATAATAACAACAATAAAAATAAAAAACAGTACTACATAGCTCTTATTAAGTAAAGATGCGTTTTTTTAACCCAAACTCAGTGTTTCACTTTATTTTTTAAAAAAATTTTATTGGAGTATACTTGATTTAAAATGTTGTGTTAGTTTCTGCTGTACAGCAAAGTGAATCAGTTATACATGTCCATATATCTACTCTTTAAAGACACTGTTTTAAGCAGTTCTCAAATGTTAACCAAATTACACAACTTTCTTATGAGTGGATGCAGTTATTATTCCTGATGTAAGGATGAGGTGACAGAGACACATTGTTTGGAACTTGCCCACGTTGATAGTAGATGGCAGAGGTGGACTCGCCAGTGTGTCTCCAGAATCTGCTCACCCGTCCACTCTGCCCTCCCCCTGTGAGCAGCCCTGGAAGGTTTGTGGGTGTCCTGGGGCTGCTGTAACCTCAGACTGGGGACTTAAACAACAGACATGGTTTCTCTCACAGCTGTGGAGGCTAAGAGTCCAAGATCAAGGTGTGGGCAGTGTTGGTTCCTTCTGAAGACCCATCTGTTCCAAGCCTCTCCCCCAGCTTCTGGTGGTTGGCTGGCAGTCTTTGGTGTCCCTTGGCTTGTAGACCCTGCATCACCTGATCTCCACCTTCATCTTCACATGATGTTCTCCCTGTATGTGTGGCTCATGTCCATATTTCCTTTTTGTAATAAGGACCCCAGTCATATTGGATCAGGGGCCACCCTATGACCTCATCTTAACTAAGTTCCATCTGCAACAACACTGTTTCCAAATAAGGTCACATTCTGAGGCACTAGGAGTTAGTATTTTAACAAATGAATTTTGGGGACAGACAATTCACCGCATAACAGATGATGTATCTGTGAACCTGTAAAAAGCCATTTAGAGCCTAAGCTGTGGTTAGCGCCAGTCATCCTGAGCTTTGCACCGCAGGGATGGATCCCCACTGCAGTACCATCACAAGCTTGCACTCCTGATGTCTGGCCCTTGTCTCCAACTCAGATGTCTCCAGAGACCAGGCAGACAACAGAAATTAAAGCATGAGTGAATCCACATGTCAGGTAGAAGACAGAGCGCAGGGGCCTGCTGGGAACCAAACAGCATCCCCATCGACACAGAGCAGCTGTACAGGCTCCAGCTGGTTGTTGCCATTAGGAATGGGGACTCAGACTGCCAGAGCTTTGACCTGGTTCTGGTGAATATCAGTGTCTTTGAAGGTAAAGGACACAGAAATCTGTGTTTTCTTTGGTTTTAAGTCGAGGTTAACTTATTTCAGCTTATTAAATTCAAAGGATTTTAGCTGATTTCCTACCAAGACTGTATATGAAGATGAAGCTGGAATTCAGACCTAGCTTGCTTTCTTATTATTTTGGACAATTAAAAAACCTTTAGAAAAGTTGATGCAAGAACAGTACAATGAATACCAATGTATCTTCACTTAGATACAACAGATGTTAACATTTTCTCATGTTTGCTTCTCTCTTAGCTTTTCTTTCCCTTCCTCTCTCCCTCCTTTCTTTCCTTCCTTCCTTCCTTCCTCCATCCTTCCCTCACTCCTTTTAAAATTTCTTCCTTTCTTTCCTTCTTCCTTCCTTCCTTCCTTCCTTCCTTTCTTCCTTTCTTTACCATTTGAGATTTAGTTGGAGATTTTATGACATTTTACCCCTAAATACCCCAGCATGTGTGTCATAAGAACAAGGACATCCTACATAGCCCCAATGTAGTTGGCAGTCAGGAAATTTAACATTGATTCCATATTCAAATTTCCCCTACTGTCCTTTCTAGATTTCTTTCCCCCAAGCCAGTATCCAGTTAAAGGCCATGCATTGCCTTTGGCTGTCAGGTCTTCTTCTGTCTCCTTTAACGTCCAGCGGTTCCTCCACTTTTTGTCTTTCCCGATATAAACATCTTTGAAGGATCCAGACCATTTTTGCAAGATACCCTTCAATATGGATTTGTCTGAATTTTCCCAACATACTTTGATTGAGGTTAAATATTTTTGGCAAGACATGGGTAATGTCATGTGGTCACGTGATGCCAATTTTCTCTATTATTGGTAATAAGTTTGATCATTTGGGTAAGGTGGTGTCCCCCAGATTTCTCCATTGTAAAGGTACCTTTCTGGCCTTTATAATTAATATCTGACCTACAAGTACTGTGTGATTATCTTGTTTCTTGACTGTCTATCACATAATAACATTTGCATTCATGGATAAGTCATTGCCTGAATCACTTATTTCTATAGTGGTTGTAAAAGAGAGATTTTTCTGGTTCCATCATTTTTCTATATTTATTAGTTTGGCATTGTTCTGTAAAGAAGAGGCATTTCTTTTCTTCTTTTTCTTATTTTTTCAAAAAATGTTTACAGTTTTAGTATGGGCGCATTTTAATCCAATACATTATGATTTATTTCCATCGTTACTCATTGCGATGCTCGGATTCCTCCAGATTCGGCCGGTGGGAATCCCTTCCAGCTGGCTCTGCTGTACTTCCGATGTGTCCCTCTTAGTTCTTTTTTTAACACCTTTATTGGAGCATAATGGCTTTACAATGGTGTATTAGTTGCTGTTGTATAACAAAGTGAATCAGCTATATGTGTACATGTATCCCCATATCTCCTTCCACTTGGCTCAGTTAGATGTTCTGGACTGTCTTCCCCTTTCCCCTGTTCCAGCCTGGAATCAGCCAGCTCTCCAAGGAGCCAACCCAGCTTGCTTTTAAGCGATTTAAATATGACAAAGTATGGTCCAGGCTTTGAAAGGGAAGATTGAAAAAAGTTCCATTAGCACCAAATGGAATGAATTTTTTAAACCACACACCTTAACAAGGTAATAATGCAGCGAAGAGCTCTGGTCTATGAGGATGCCTCACAGAAATGGATTTGGATATTAGCTTGCCTACAAAGCTTCTCTTTTTAGGGGAAGGGCAAGGGACATTTGGTTTCCCGTGATGGGGTTTAATTCAGCTGAATTCTTCTTAGCCTGGGACCAGTGAAGTGAGTGGCCTTAATTATGGCAGCTGGAGTCACGACAGTTTCACAGAGGAGAGCCTTAGGGGTGTGTTGCAATGAGTCTGACTTTACTGGACTCATTTGGAGAAGGGTAATTTGTTTCTAAATTATTCATCCAGATCGAGAGCAGCTGGTGGCTGGCTGCCTGTTGTGTGTTTTATGCAGGTTTTAGTATCTGAAAGCCTCGCTCCTGCCTTGGCCGGGAGAGCTGGCTTGTAGAAGCAAAGCCACGTTTACAAAGAGCTGAAGACGCACGAGGCTGTGCTTGTTCAAGCTTCTTCAGGAACCAGACAAAAGCATCAGTCCTGCCACTCATTCCTGAAAGTGCAAGGAATTTGTGTTCATGTCCGGAATAATCCTTTCAAGTCCCTGAAAGAAGAGTAATACTGGCAGCTTAGGAAGTCTAGTGAGTTCAAGCCAAAAGGGTGTATTACACACATTGATTCTTTAAAGAAAAGCATATTGAAAGGTCGCAGGCTAATTTTTAAAAAAAATTCTATTTTCTCCATTATAGAGGTAATACAGACTGGAAGCATCACAGACGTACATACAGCTAGAAGGTGAAGGCCCCCATCATGTCTGCCATGAGCTGAGGTCCCTCAGTCCTCTGTCTGGTCGTCTGGATTGTTTTCTCTACATACTTACAAGTGTGTAGGCTGTGAACTGTGAAAGTGAAGCCATAGTTTTCGGACAAGTGAGCACCTTGTAGACTGTGGTGATTCCTGGTATGATCTGAGTTTTGTGGGATGTGGTCATTTCGAGAACAGACAAGAGTGGTGGGAGTGACCGTCCTGGTGGGAACTCTGGCACTAGCTGTGTGATGTTGGGCAAGTCACTGGCCTTCGGGGCTCAGTTTTCTTGCCCGTAAAACGAGTTGGGGAGGAGCAGAGGGCAGACGTTCCCTCTCCTTGGCTTCCTGTCAAGGGAGCTTTAACACGTTTGCTGATTCTCAGGCCCCACCCCAGAGGTTCTGACTTACTTGGTCTGTGTGGAGTCTGGGAATTGGCACTTAAAGAAAAAGCTCCCAGGGCTTCCCTGGTGGCGCAGTGGTTGAGAGTCCACCTGCCGATGCAGGGGACACGGGTTCGTGCCCCGGTCTGGGAAGATCCCACATGCCGCGGAGTGGCTGGGTCCGTGAGCCATGGCCGCTGAGCCTGCGCGTCCGGAGTCTGTGCTCTGCAACGGGAGAGGCCACAACAGGGAGAGGCCCGCGTACCGCAAAAAAAATAAAAAAAATAAAGAAACGCTCCCAAATTACTGAGCAGTCAGGATTAGGGGTTACTGAAATGGAAACTCTCCAAGGCCCCACCTCCTGACCCAGCCTCATCAGGTGCTACTATTCATAGTCTTGGACACCAGACAGCCTGGCCTCAACCCCCAGCTTGCCTACTTACTTGCAGTGTGACTTTACGCAAGTGAAAACCTCTCTGTGCCTGGGTTTTCTCATCTGGGAAACTGAGATAGTAATAATCCCTACCTTATAGGGTAGTTGTTATTGTGAGAAGTAAGTGGGTTAAAACACCGAGAGCACTTAGGACAGTCCCTGTCCCAGAGCCCACAGGACAGGAGAGTGAGCGATGGTTATCATTTATTTTATGGATTCGGAGATCTCCTGTGTCCCTTCTAGTCAGGAGCACGCTTTGCCCATGCTGGTGTTGACATTTTGTAGTCATCCAGTTGGTTCTGAGAAATTCCATGTGCCCTTTTAAAACTCTGAGCATTCCTGTGAGAGCATCTGGGAAATACTATTTTCCTTGTCTTCACAGATGGGAAAAAGACAAGCTCGGAGCTGAGATTAAAACCACACAGTAAACCCAGTCATGCAGCCCTTATGTGCATGTAGTGTGTGAAGTAGGGAGGAAGGCGAGCTGTGTTGACCCTGGAGATAACCTTCCTTAGTCACTATTTGTGGGTTCTCAGGTATAGTATACCTATCCTTGCCTGCAAATCTGCCATTCACCTTGAACCATCACACCCACACTCTTCAGTAAGGCTTGGTGTCCACCTAGATTCCCTGTTTCCTTTAAGACGTGGGCTGTAACTTCCCCAGAAGGATTCTTCCAGATTGGAGACCCAACATGGCAGAATAGAAAGACGTAAGTGAGAGCCCCTGGGGCTTTCCTGCTCTGAGCGCCCTTGACCCTTTTATTGAGTCCTTCTCCTGAGTGTCTTATCTGCATGACAAAGGGGTTGGGTCATGGATGAGATCATTCCAAGATACTGTTTTCTGTCCACTGTCACGATTTTTGCTTTATCAATATATGACTATTGTTTCTTTTTCTTTCAACCCACTGTAAAGGTGCTCATTTAAAAATTAGCCTCATGCTAAACAAAAATACCCATGATATATATGCGTGTGTGTACATATATGTAAGTACTCTATGATAAATTAAAAGTTATTACTAAAGTAAGGAAGGTTCTTCTGTGTAGCTCCAATCCTAAATTACATCTCTTCACAGTGCACACCCCACACTTTTCTCTGGGCTCCCCTGGAGTAGAGGGTTTAAGTCTTTCTTAGGTAGGAAGCTCCGTGGGAAATTTGACCCCCTGTGGAAGCAAAGAATGAGCCCTGTGGCTGTCATTTTGGTGAGATCCTGGGGCTTTTAGGCGAGTTCAGCATCACTTCATTGAACTTAGTGGTTGAACTAAGGGACACGAGAGGCAGGCAGGGCACAACATCACCCGCTCTCTTTCTTGATTCTGTCCCCAACCCCAGAGAGGTGGCCTCCTGTCCTTTAAACAGGCCCTCCCTGGGGATCGCTGGCTGCCTCTGTGCAAGGTCAGAGGAAAGTTGTTATGCCAAGGCTCAGATGACAGAAGCTGGCACGCCGAGAGCTTTCTCCAGCAGGGAGGAAACACCCCTGACAGAGAGGGTCTGAGGAGGTCAACAGTGTGTTGACTTTTTCCGGTAAGAATTTCAAGCCTGTCTCTTGGATCTTGAGCCAGACATTAATGTTTAACCCCAGCTGGCTCCCTTTTACTATGAAAGCTCCTATTATTTGCAAACTTCAGTTTGTAAAAGAGTTCAACAGACCGAATTAAAATGACCACGGCAATCCTGAACACGTGCGCTGGATTTTACAGCGTTCTGCACTTTGACCCCCATCTCTCGAGTCTCTGAACAGCCTGGTGGGGCGAGAATTGTTACCTATGAGTGAGCCCAAAGCCAAAGGGTGCACAGGGATACGGTGGCCATGAGATTTGATTGGTTCCACTGACGCAAAGCCCAAAGAGCTCTGTCAGTCATGAAGCTTCCATAGAGTGGTCTGATTGTGAAATCCTAAATGCAGTTCTGGGCTTAATAATTTTATCATCACATCAGACAGAGGGAGAATATAGGGGTGCCCTGTAATGTGGCAGGTTGCTTGGGCGGTGCTTACATTTTGGCTGCATTTGGGGATTCTCAAAGTGTGGGTCGCCCACCACCTGCATCAGAATCCCCTGGGGTACCAGGAGATGCTTGGGATTCTGTTTTCTGTGGAGCGAAGGGATGAGCCATATTACTCTCTGGATGTGAAGGGTCTGGCTTGTTTTGTTGTTTTTGGACCATATACTATATTTTATTTTATTTTTATTTTTAAAAATTGAAGTATAGTTGATTTACCATGTTGTGTTACTTTCAGTTGTACAGCAAAGTGATTCAGTTATATATATACATATATGTGTATATATATATTCTTTTTCAGATCCTTTTCCCTTGTAGATTATTACAAAATATTGAGTATATTTCCCTGTGCTATACAGTAAGCTCTTGTTCTGTATTTTATATACAGGAGTGTGTATATGTTAATCCCAGTCTCCCAATTTAGGGACTAGCTTGTTTTAAAGTTGCATGTATGGGGCATGGGAAGGGTATAATCCTGTTCCTTCCCCCTTCATTTCTTTTGGAGGGTAACTCTTTTCTTATCTCTATCAGTCCCAGCTCACCTCAGAAAAATGGTGACTGATGCGGAGATAGATGGCATTAGTTCTGACTTTTCTAAAGTCCTGTAATTCTTGTCTGAGCATCTTAATATGGGAGAAAGGTGAGTCCTAGGTCTGGCTCAGAGGCAGCTGACTGCCTGGTGTACAGATTTCTCCATGTAGAGTCAGAAGGAAATTCAGCCTCTTTTATCTGTCCATCCATCCATCTATCCATCCATCTATCAATTCATTTGTTCAAGGTGTCCAATATGTGCCAGGTGCTTGGAGTATAAGGAAAATAAGACGCGGTCCTTGTGGGGACTAAGTCTAATTTAGATAGGAGCAGAAGTGTAAGAAGAATGGACCTGAGAGTGGTCAATTTCATAGACATTTAAGATGGCTTCGAATGTGAGATGTTAAAAAAAGAAGGAAATGTAAAAACCATTGTAGGTAATGCAGACAAGCCTTGCACAAAGGGCAGAAGACAAATATCTTTTTATATTACATAGTTCTTCAAAACAGAGTTCCCTGGATTTTAGCACTTGCTTTGAGATAAGCCTGTGGATTATTCTGCAGTGGGATCCTTGCTCGCCCATGAATCAGCAACCAGATGTCGACACCAGAACATTAGTGATCATCTCTAACCATTCATGCAACTTATTCTGCGGATTTAACTTTGAAACTATGATTTCAAAGAAAACTCTAAGTAAGAACATCCAAGAGACATTTTCCAGCTATATCTCTAGTTCCAAAGTGCGGGAATGACGTTGATTTAAAAGCAAACCCTATCTTCCTTCATAGGAAGTCTGTTGTTTTAATACTTTTCTAATGACTAGCATCTAATAAAATAGCACAAATTTACACTGAGGTGCTACCCACGCACTCAGGGTAGAGTGACAGACTTTCTTGAATAGCAATTCACATTGAAGCTGACCAACGTACACGTGGTTTGACTTCAACGTGGTTCAGTAGGAGAAGTGAAATGCTGGATGAGGGCTGTCTGGAACACGCGTGCAGTTCCCACAGCCCATGCCTAGGCGGCGTGGTCCCACAGGACTCCCTGATGAAGGTGAGGTTCTGTACCTGTGGTAACTGAGCCCTTGAAATGTGGCCACTCTGACTGGTGCTGAGTATTTAATTGTATATAATTTAAATTAAATTAAATTTGAATCTAGACAACCATATGATGTGTAGTAGAAAGTTACAGCTAGGACATGGCTATGAAAAATCAAAATGGCTTTTCTTCTCTCTTTCCTTCTCTCCCCAGCTCTCCCTCCCCCCTTTTTTCTGACCGCACTTTTTTATTTGGTCCAGAAATTAACATAATAATCACAAATTTTCTTAGTACTTCTAGCTTGCTTAATTCGTACAATGTATTTTGCACAATCACTATTTCAGCACCCTATTTAAAGTAGTGTACGTCAAAACTCTTTTTAAGGAAAATGTCTTTGCTATCAACAACTTGTAAAACACATCATTGCAATTACTTTCTGGGGGAAAAAACCCTTTACATTGTTAAAGTACTACTAGACACATTAGTGTAAATAAAATGAAAGGAACTTCAAAAGTGTCACAGTCGTTTCCATTCCTAAAAATAAGTTGGTGACGAGCCGTAGCTTGAAACAGGTGAGAGTAAGTGAGTGTTTCAGTTATATGTCCGTTAATCTCTGTACAGATTTGAACAAAATAAGCAGCAAGCGATATCCTGGTTCCTTTTTTTTTCTGCTTGCCTTGCCCCACCTGATCCTTCCTCTCTCCCACCTCCATGACTACTGGATAGAACAAGAGGGCAAAGTCGACACTAAGGAAGGTGGCTCCCAGAGAGCCATGTGAGGGGCAATTACTAGAAGAGAAGCGAATTGCAGGTGAGGTGCGGGTAGCACTGGGAGAGTGAGACTTGCACTAGGTTCCTTTGGGAGTGACTCTTTCTCAGTTTGTTCTGATTTCCTCTGGGCTTTGACTCTCCATGGGTGGGGACATGGAAATGAGAACCAAGGTCATCCTTCCAATCTTGTCCAGTAGCTGCTCAATAAATACTTCTTTTTTTAAAAGAAATTATTTTATTGAAGTATGGTTGATCTACAATGTTGTATTAATTTCTGTGGAACAGCACAGTGATTCAGTTATACATATATATATTCTTTTTTATATTCTTTTCCATTACAGTTTATGACAGGATATTGAATATATAGTTTCCTGTGCTATGCAGTAGGACCTTGTTGTTTATCCATTCTGTACGTAATGGTTTGTATCTGCTAATCCCAAACTCCAGTTTATCTCTCCTCTATCCCCTTTCCTTTCGGTAACCATAAGTTTGTTTTCTAAGTCTGTGAGTCTGTTTCTGTTTTGTAAATAAGTCCATTTGTTTCATTCTTTTAGATTCCACGTATAAGTGATATCATATGATATTTGTCTTTCTCTGTCTGACTTACTTCACTTAGTATGATAATCTCTAGGTCGATCCTTGTTGCTGCAAATGGCATTATTTCATTCTTTTTTATGGCTGAGTAATATTCCATTGTGTATATGTACCACATCTTCTTTATCCATTCATCTGTTGATGGACATTTAGGTTGCTTCCACGTCTTGGCTGTTGTAAATAGTGCTGCTATGAACATAAGCGTGCGTGTATCTTTTCAAATTAGAGTTTTGATTCAGCAATCCCACTCCTGGGCTTATATCCAGTCAATAAGCATTTCTTGAATAAGTAAAGGATGTCAGAGCATGGAAACCACTGTTCCAACCTCAGGGAGTTGTGGCCCAGCCCAGTTTATTCACCTCTCAGGAATTTTAGAGGAGTTAACCAGAGAATGCTTGGACTGTGTTACTAGGCTGGTATTTACTGGCAGCAATAAACACTGTAATGAAAAATACCATAGAGCATTGAATATTTAAGCACACAGAAGGGAACTTGGCCTTTGACATCTGGCTGTAGCAGATTGAATAGTTACAACATGGTTGGAAAACATAATCTAATTTATAGTGTGGTAGAATCAGTGATTACATACCCTTGACAGTGGCAACCCTCACTAAAATATATATTTTTCTCCTTTCTACCTTATAGACAGTATTGATAAACCAGGTACATCATTGCCTGCCTGGGCCATAGTTCTACTTGCAGTATCATTGTCATTGCTTTTGATCCTGATCATTGTTCTGATTATAATGTTCTGCTGCTGTGTCTCCAGGAGAGAGAAAGAAGGTAATTTTTGTTGTTGTTGTTCGTACAGATTTATATATATTTTTGAACTTTTGGTACAAGCATTTGCAGTTTGTTAGCTCATCAGCTCTTTCAAAAGGTATATTGGCTTTTAGAGTCCTTGAAAGGAAATGCATGCCATTCATAGAGAGGGAAAGGACTTTCTCAAGAAAGGAAGCCATTCCTCTGGGGCCTGAGTCAACCCCCCAAGGAAGACAGATCTTCACACTTTGAGAAGGTGATGAGGCAGTGCCTTTCTCATCAAAGACGCTGACTATTTGAGTTTTGTGTTTACTGGCAAGGATATAAGGCTGTCGCAATCTGTCATTTAGATGCTATGTTTTTTCTAGAATAATACCCACCTATCTGAACATATCAAAAGATTTTTTTCTATTTTGTAGAATTCTGAGTCTCCTTTTGTAGGTGAATATTGGTGTAGTGGTAGAAAGAAAAACATGGTTTTCTGTTAACAAAAGTAGTACAAATAAAGTAAATAAAAATAGTTATACATGTCTTCTAAATGAAGTCTTTTGAGATACCCCAAGATATATGAAGGAGTGGCCTTGTTTGGGGGACAGGCCAACATAGAGGTGAGCTTATTAATATTAGCGTGGGTTCATCAACATTGGGGTGGGCTTATTCTGGAGTTAGTTTGTGATTTCAGAAACCACAGGGACTTTGTCATATGGGCAGCTCAGGACTTTCCAACTGTTGAGTGTGTGTGTCCATCTTTGTCTTTCTTTCTCTCATGAAACCTCCATGTACTCCTACTGAATATTTAAATTAAAACATTTAAATTTGAATATTAAATTAATTTTCTTAAAGTTAGAGTTTTTTAAAGCTACATGTCAGTTTAATTGCACTTTTAATTTTATTAAGACTAACTGCCACTCAATGAGCACTTTTTGCATGTCTGCCAGGCACCATGTTACCCAACTCTTTTACTCAGAATAGTTCTCTTAGTGAGATATTCCATGTGAAGTTCATGGTCCAGCCTTAACTAGGTTAATTGTCTAGCCTTAGCTCCTGCATGGGTTTGGTTTGTCCTTGGGGAATTAATTCTGTGGTATACCTTTATTCTTTAGGAAACAGAAGTGAAAAGTAGTAAATACCTGTTGACCCATATTTGATGGGAATTTGTTTTTACCTAGGAGTTACCCTGTATGCCACAGATGCATTACTCAAAAAAAAACCAAAAAAAAACCAAAAAAAAACAAAAAAAGAACACTGGATTTTAATGAAAACTATGAATAACTTAAATTTTAATTTAGAACTGACTAGGATTGTTCATTGCCTTCAGATTATTATTTCTGACATTAGCTATTGTGGCATATTTGAGAACATTCTATTTATTTGGACTTCTGCATCTCTTAGGCTTTTGTCTGTCCCACGCCAGCCTAGTAAGAAGGTTTGTGGCCACACAGGATGTGTACCAGGGAGATTCTCTGATTCTTAGCTTCCTCATTTACAAAATGGGGATAAGTCTTCTCCTATAGATTGGTTATGAGAATTAAGTAAATTAACATAATAAAAGTTTGTGTGATCGTGATCTGTCCTAGATTTTATCCTTCATTTAACTTTGAAAAGTTGATGCACAATGGACGCTACACTTCACCTTGACATAAATGTATAGGATCCAGTGAACACTTGGATTGTCCCATGATAATTATTTCCATGCTTACAAATATTAAATAGCAAGTGTTTTAAAGAGTATTTTCTGGTGCTCTGCTTTGTTGGTGCCTGGAGAATTCTCGGTACTCTGCCTGGTTTACTGGAGACTGACTGAGGACGGCTGAGGACCCCACTCAGCGTGGCCTGGAGGCTTTGGGATCGAAGCTTCACAGGAACACTAGTGACGTTCCTCTATTACCAGAGGGACACTAGATAATCTCTCCCCTTCAATTCAAATAAGATTGCTTCTGAGGTTCAATTTGAGGTGTGAATCAGCGGATGTTGTCAGAACTGCAAATAAGTGAGAACATTACCCAAAAAATAAGGAAAATGAATATTTTTTTGATCTTGATAAAGCTTGATACCTAGGAGCCCTAGATGGGATGGTGAAAGTGCAAAGCACACTGGCTTTAGTACCAGATGGATGGGGGCTGCTGTGTGTTACTCCCCATTGTGAAATGCTAGAGTCCCTCCAGTCCAAGAATCCATTGATTAAAAACATTAGCAATTTAATGAGAGCTTTTGGGGTGTGGACACAACTGTATGAATTGATAACATTGGTACATATTGATTGAAAATGTATTTCAGAACGAAAGAAATATAGTGCTGAAGCAATGAAATTCCTTATCTGTTAAAGACATGGTTATACTCTTGTACTAATATCTAGTTTGTTAAAAATATGATAATGCTAACACCTACCTCTTGGGTTGTTTTGACGATTAGATGAAATAACACCTTGCATAGCACTGGCAGGGTGCCTGAACAGGTAAGTACTGAATGACTGACAGCATGAACAGGGAACACAGAGCATCTCTTTATGGTGAACAGTAGAGTCTTTATAACCTCAGAAATTAGATTCAGTACTCACTAAGTACTTACTGGGCACCTACTATATTTCAGGTACCCAAGTATCACAAATATTTATATTTATGATAGTGAATAGCAAATTCTGCTTTCCTTAAGCTTGGAAGTCATTTGATAGTTCACTGTTGGGAAGCTTAATATCTATTGGATCACAAACACTCAGTAATGTGAGTATTTAAAATCAGGGAACCTATAAAAATTGATAAGATTTTATTTTCAGAATAACTATCCTGATTTTGCTAATGTGATTTTCTTCCTTTTTTTTTTTTTTTTTTTTTTGCAGAATCTAGCTATCAAAGTGAAATAAGGTAAGTTTGAGATCACACCAATTTTCTGAAAATAAAAAACAAATGAAAACCAACCAACACAGACACACAGAGCTGTGGGATTTTAGGATTATGTTACTCAAAATTAGGTACTAAAAAGGGACAACTCTGAAAAACACATATGCCAATCACAAACTCATAGGGCAACATTAATTGCAGAATAAAATAGGTGGGTTCCTACTGCCTAAGTTTGACTTGCTCACTTAGGAAAGTGGAGTGGAATTTAGTTGGTGTCTGGCATTCGCAACTCTTTCCACAAGAGGACACTCTGTACTGTGACTGTTGGCCCTCCTGCTTTGAGTCAAGGCTAGAGATGTGAGGGCCATTTCAGGGATGTCAAAGAGCCAGGCAGAGGTCCTGCTGGAATTTCTGGGGTGGTAGAGACAGTGAGACCAGCTGGGTGACTAAGGCAATGAGACCGAACAGGCAGACAGATTAGGAGTGTTCACAGCTCACTGTTCAGGGCGGAGGGACAGAGAAATTCCTGCCATCCTCACGGCTGTCCAGAAGTAACTGCAAGCACTTTTAAGGTAACTATGTCAAGCACTTACTAAAGCCAGTTTCAATGTCTGCAATATTTACATAATTATAAATACACTCAGGGGAAGGATTTTTAGACAGTGGTGATTTTGTTGGGGGTGTTAAAACCCCATCTACTTTTCAGTATTTTATTAGATAATTTTAATATGTAAAATGTTGTGATTTAAAATATCTTCCGGCTACATGTGGTGAAGGACGATGTATGTAATCATCATGTAACACATACCATCCATTTTCCCTCCACCCCAGTCACTCCCTGGTGATAACGTGGGTTCTCTTTCTCTGAGGATGTCACAAAGCAGCAATCTGAAAATGCACCTCCTTTGGGGCCTGACTTTGGGCAAGAGGAGAGGAAGGAAAACTGACCTCTGTAATTATACTGGAATTTCTCTCAATTGCTATCACCAGCAGGGTGGCGGTCTGAATGCTTCTGTTCGTCATTATTGACTGTGTAATGTCAATTCTATTCTCTGGGATCTTAGGTGATTTCAAAACGTAGTACAGTGATCAACAGCTCTTCAAGGCAATGGGTAGAGAACAGCAATAACAATGGCAGTAACAATCGTGACATAAGTAGCGACAGTAAGAGCCAGCATGAGTGCCTAGCATGCGTGCCAGGCTATTTCACACTTGGTGGAGGTTATCTTCCTGAATTCTCCCAATGATTTTATGAGACCATTTTTCCATTTTGTAGATGAAGAAGCTGAGGGGTATAGAGAGGTTAAGTAACGTGCTCAGTATCTCCTGTCCAGAGAATGGAAGGGTCCGAATGTGAACCAGCTGACCTTGCTCAGGGCCTGAGCTCTTGTCTGTGTGCAACTCTCACCCTTAGATCCAAGTGTATTGGGCCCAGGGAAGAAAAATGGGGCAGCTCACTGGGCCCCCGTGTTGTACCTGTTTCCCCTCCCACTGGGTCAACAGTGCTAACTCTAGCTGCTCACAGATTTCTACTGCATTAAAAGAACATATATATATATATATATATATATACATATATATATATATTTCGTATATATATTTTTCCTATAGCATCAATGCATGCTTATTTTAGAAAAAATTTTTTAAGTAAAGATAGTTTATAAAAAATGGTTTTAAACTCACCCCTAATTCTATTGCCCAGAAGTAACCGTTACCTAAGTACGTATATATTTACACACACGTGTGTTCACCAAGATACACACACACGTATATGTTCTGTGAAATTTGGATCATAATAAACATCATTTAATATCTTTGTCTCCTCACTTGACACTATTCTGAAGATTATTTCTGTTGACAAATACTTGCCTGCAATGTTTTTGTTTCATTTGCTTAATAAAGTTTTTTATTAAAATATAACTATAGAAAATTACACAAATCGTGAGTACGTAGCTTGATTAATTTTCATAAAGAATGTGGACCTGGACTGCTGATGCAGAACTAGGACACCCCCAGGACCCCAGCCCCTACTCAGGCCTCGATGAAATCATCTACTGCCTCTTCCTCAAAGGTCATGTCTTCTGACATCTATCCCCACATCCCCAGAAGTTAGAGTTGTATAAACTTGATATAAATGAAGTCATGTGATATGTCTGCCTTCTTGAACTTCAGGCTGTGAGATCAATCATATTACTGAATGTAGATGTCAGTGGTTTATTACTATATGATACCAAGTAAGGGGCATATAGGCAGTTGATTTTTCCATTTTACACTTAAAGGGTATTTGGGACCGTGACGAACATTACTGCACTAAGCGATCTTGTGTGTGTCTTTTGGTGACATGTATACCAGTCCTCATTCCTGTTTTGTATTCTGTTGGGTATAATCTATTAGTGCAAGCTGGGTCATAGGACAGGTATATGTTCAGCTTTAGATGATGTTACCATACAATTTTCAAAGTAGGTGTAGCAGTTTACACTTCTACCAACAGTGTATGAGAGTTCTCACCTGTAATAATTTTTACAGGTGGCATGGAATTCCACTTTAGCGATGCATTGTCATTTATTTTACTAGTTCCCTACCTATGGCTGGGCACCTGTGTTTGCACTTTTGCTAGTATAAATAGCTCATGAATGAACATTCTTTCAGATAAATCTTTGCACATACCCTTGCGTATTTCCCTTGCTTATTATAATCAATTCTTAGTGGTAAAGCATAAATATTTAAATATCTTTGGGTATCCATTGCCAAACTTCTTTCCCCCGGGAAGCTGCACCAATTTTTGCTTTATTTCAGAGACTGGCATACTTCTTCTATCAAGGGCCAGATGGTAAAACTTTGGGGTTTTGTGGGCCACATGGTCTCTGTCACAACCACGCAACTCTGCTGCTGTAACAGGAAAGCAGCCATAGACAATATGGAAGCAGAGGGGTTCCAGTAAAACTTTATTTAAAAAAACAGACAGGGAGCTGGATTTGGCCTGTGGGTCATAGCTGGCCAGCTCTGCTTTATTTGGTCACTGGTGTCTGAGAGTTGAGTACCAACCACCTGGGGACTGGAGTCTATGGACCTATCATGATAAAGTTCCATTTCTCCCCATAAGAGGAGTGTGCGAGACACAGGGCATCTACACAGCCGTGCTGGTGGCTGTGAGGGTACATCCCGTTGCTAGCCACCCTCCAGAGGCCAGTGCCTGAGCTTCGGCCTCGTGGTGAGTTCATCGTGTGTGAATGCTCTGGGTGGAGTAGTGAGACGCGAGCATCCATTGCTGATTAACATTTGGCTTTTTCAAATGGTCTAATTCTAGGAAATCTGCAAATATGAAGACAAACAAAGACACTTCTGGGACAAAGTTAAAAAGCGGGAATGAAAACTATGGCTACAGTTCAGATGAGCCGGGGACCACAAGTGAGTGGCCAGGTGGGTGCAGTGGAAAGATCTGGAAGGGAAAGTGTCGGGAGAGAGGCTGACCCATCAAACACCGGCTTCTGAAGGCGGCTGCCTTAGTGGTTGGCGGTCATTATTTGGGGAGTAATTTTTAGCAGAAAGAGACATTCCAGAACTAGAAATATTCTAGGAGAAGATAACAGTCAAAACCCACCTATTTGTCTAAAGTTTAAAAGAAATCGAGGTGGAAATCTAAGAGTTTTTTAAAAATAATGTTTTTCTCAGTGTTTTCTCTCTTTTAAAAAAATGCTTCTACCTTAAAATGTGTGAAAAGGCATTTGAATACATTGAGGGTAACTGCCCCCAAACTTCAATTAAGTCTGAAATTCAGCAAGAAATCTTTTCCTCTTCAATCTGACAGTCATAAGAGGCGGGGGGGGGGGTGTCTCTGAAACCACTGTCACTAGTGAGGGACAAGGGTAGTATCTGAACCAAGATCCTTTTGAAAGCAGTTGAGAGAAAGAGAGATGGTACAAATTACCCCTTAGCGGTTGGGGAGGGAGACTGGCCCTCACAAGTTGCCGGCAAAACAAATTCCAGAGATAGAGTTTTGGTTAATTGATTCTTACCGAGAGGCTAGAAAACTTTTATTCACTGAGATTGGGACTCTATTCTTGGCAACCCCATAATTTCCATTTTTCCGTGGCTGTCTCCTATGTACATTCCAAATTGTATGCTTCAGATTTAAAAGAATTCCACAAAGCATAGACAGTTTCCTTTGATAATCTGATCAAAGCCTCTTGCAGAATTTCCTGTGATAGAATATTTATTCATTAATAGTTTATATGATTAATTAAGTAGCTTGACCCAAATCATGGCCCAAACTGAACCTCTCTGGCTCCTTTTTTTCCCCTGTGTTTATTTCCCTCGATGAGCCATTAAAGCTATGGATTCATCTTGTCTCTGGATGAGACTAACCTGTCAAGAAAGGAATCGATTTTGAGTCCTTTTGCTATGTTTTTAATTTCATTAGAAAGATAAAGTTCTAAAAATATGTACCCTCAAGTAAACTTAAAAAAAAACCGTTTGTGGTTACAGATTATTGATGCCAGGGGTATACATAAAAGCAAAGGTATTTCTTTATGGATTGGAATTGGTAGAATAGGTAGTGTGGCTTTGGTCACTTGTGACTCTAAAATCATTTTGCTGTTGCAGAGACCGCTTCTCTCCCTGCAAAGTCCTCTGAATCCAGTGTTCCAGAACAACGTGTCAGTAGGCAACCGTATCAGGTGATTCAGACATTCTTCTCCCTTTTGGACTTTTTTTTTTTGGCTACTTAAAAACCCTTCCCCTATGGTAGGTGATTACGTTACATTCATGATGGACAAACGTGGCCTTTGCTCACCTCCAAGTCAACGGGCCAGCATGGAGGAATGGGGCTGGAACACGTAGTATCTCTTTGTAGTGGGCTTTTTTGGGAAAGACCAGAAGTTTAGTTGGGGGGCTGGTAATCTTGAGGTGTCAGTTAGACGTCCACACAGAGGTATGGGGCGTGCAGATGGATGTGTGAGTCTGGGGCTCCAGGCAGAGGCACGATTTCAGGTGTTCCTGGTTGCTAGGCAACTTTTGATGGACACCTCCTTCCAAGGGACATTAAACATAAAGAAAACCATCCATCAGGAACCGTGAGGACACCGTACGTTCATTTTCCAACACTGAGTTAGCATTGGTTGTCACTCGTGAATGAATTCGAGTTCATATGCAGAAAATATGACTCCTTATATCTAAAAATCATAGTAAACAAATGTGCGTATAACCAGGACCATTTTCTGGCCTGTGCATCTTCAAAGGAGAAGTACTTGGATGCAATTCTGCCATAATGTCCCCAGTGGGTGTTTTCCCCATTTAGCTTTTGGGAAAGCCAGACTCACAGATTGGTTTTCCGGCAGTTTGCTGGATCGGGTGGCCTTGGCTTTGTTCTGCCTTGGAGTTGCTACTGGCCTGAGGGGCTACTGCTGAGCGTGTGCCTTCGAAGCCCCATCTCTCCTTCCTGGCGTAGATGTTCACTTGAGTTTCCAGGCGGCTCCAGGCTGTAATATTCCTTCCTGCGGTCGGGATTCAGCTCCATACATACAGCTTGCCAGTGATGTGTGCCTCCCAGGCCTTTGGGGGGAAGGGGAGCTTTGACTGGTGCTCAGCCATGTATCGGGAGGAACAAAATGATGCTATTAGTGGCAACCAAGGTAGCCAGGCGGGAAGACGTATGAGGGGTCTTCACAAAAGCAGATGGGCCTACGTGACAAATTGTGAGCCCCTGGTACGAGTTCAAGCTACTTCCTCAGGCTGGGTGGCAGGGATATAGAGACATAAAATTCTTCCCATCGAGGCTGCTCTCTTGGGCACATATATCTCTTGGCTGTAGAGATGCAACCGTTTCCCCTTCGAAGGGCTGGTGGCTTGACTAAGAGATGGTGGGTGAAAGGGAGTCATCGCTGGGCTGTGAAGGATGTTTACTGTCAAGACCCCCCGACTGGACCTGAGTGGGGAATGCGGTCTGATGAAGTGGCTCTCTCTTCCCCAGCGCCAAGCATGGCCACTCCAAGAAGACACTTAAGCCAACCTTTACTTCCGTGGCCTTTCTGTGGTTACCTTTTTCTGTTCTGTGTCTTTCCACCTGACAAGCCACAGTGCTCAGGTCTGCAGTGGAGTATGGGGCAGGTGGAGATACAGAAGAGGGTCATGTCAGTTGATTCCCCTTGATATAAGTGAGGAGAAAGGGGAAGTCTAGATGCATTTGGATACAGGAATGAAGGATGACGTTTGGAGCTCTGATTGGATGCTCCTAAGCTTGAAGTGTTGTTTTGAAAATATACAGGGAGAGAAATTTAAGAAGTTTCTGCTACTTAGACATGTAACCAGTTAAATAATCTATTGGTGGAAAAAGCACAGTGGCCATTGAGGTGCTGGGCCCTGGGGGCTGGTAACACACATATCCGTGTTTCTTGAAGTGTTTGTAAGGCTACTAGGGAAGCAGGGCATCTTGGCCAGAGCACCAGGGTCCTTAAGAAACAAAGAGGATGAAAGGAAGATGAAATGTTTTTGCCTGGGCTAGAAACTGACAAATGGTTTTTAAATAGCTGGATTTTTCTAAGCAAGGGAACTTGGACAAGCACATTTATGAAGAGGCCTGTCTTTGGTCATTAAGCAAAGGGCGCCTTGCCGGTGTGGGCCCAGGCACTGTGTCCTGGATGCCCATTTGAAGAACCTGAACGTGGGATGTACTGTGAGCTATGCTTCCCGTGAGGTAGTTAAAGGAGGAGGGAGCAGACAAATATCACATAATATCACTTCTGTGTAGAATCTAAAAAAATGATACAAAAGAACTTATTTACAAAACAGAAATAGACCCACAGACACAGAAAACAAACTTATGGTTCCCAAAGGGGAAAGGGGGAGGAGAGACAAATTAGGAGTTTCGGATTAACAGGTACACACTACTATATATAAAATAGATAAACAACAAGGTCCTACTGTATAGCACAGGGAACTCTACTCAGTATTTTTTAATAACCTATGAGGGAAAGGAATCTGAATATATATACATTGGGGCTGGCCAAAAAGTTCATTTGGGTTTTCTGCAACATCTTATGGAAGAGCCCGAACGAACTTTGTGGCCAACCCAATATATGTAACTGAATCGCTTTGCTATACACCTGAAACTAACACGACATTGTAAATCAACTGTACTTCAATTAAAAAAAAAAGGAGGGAGGGAAGAAGATGGTCAGTAGAGGAAAGGGCTGGGCCTTCAGTAGGTCTCTTCTGTGTCCTTATTCCAAAGAGGACATAGTCCTGCATGTCATCATCTGGCCACTGAAGAGCCACCAGGTGGTCAAGCCATAGCTTGTAGAAGCAGGTCCAGGCGACCCTTAGCCAGAGGTTCCTTTAGAACTTGCCAAGGCCAGGCCTGCAGCCCAGCCTGGTCTGTATGGCCACGCTCCCTGCTGTGCAGGCTCATGCGGACTTTCCTCAGGACTCCTTAGGCCACGGAGCAAGGACAGTGCAATCTGTGCTTTCTTTCCTCATAAACTTTCTCCATGTGCAATGAGCTTTGCTCCCTGGAGGGCCCAGGACAGGAGAGCTCTTCAGAGCCCCGTCCGTTGTCCTTTCATCCTGCCTTCCTCTCCACTTGTCTCCGTGTGACTCATTTTGTCCACTTTGCCGTCCTTGCTGCTGTGGAGTGTGGCCACCCACGTGGGCCTCAGGGGCCCAGAGCAGGTGCCCAGCGAGACTCCTGCCTGAGAAGCTGGCTTGTTAGAGCTCAGGGTGGTTGACTACAGATGACACAGTTTTGCAGAAAATCTGCGCTCGGCTCAGGTCCCGAAAAAGTTGTCAGTTAAACCGAGAGATCTCAAGCTGTGAGTCAGCCTGCAGCAAAAGCACAGCCCAGGCCCCATCACTGTGGAGCTGGTTGGGTCAGATGCAAGTCCTGTGGGCGGAGACAGGGTGTGCATGACAGCAGCTAAGGCTCCTGCTCTGGGTCAACAGGTCTCACTCAGAGCAGCGCCATCTTGGCTTTGGCAAGTACAACAACTCACAAGTCCACGTGTGCGTGTTCTCTCCACGCTGTCTTCTCTTCTGCTCGGCTGGTGTCTTATTTGCCCTCTGCATCGCAGGAGGTCTTACGTAGTGGACGGCCATTGACTACACACAGTCTGGCACAGCATTCATTCTGGGCATTCCTTACACAGTAATTCCTTCCAGTGGAGAAGGTTCTCAAAGCCCAGCATTGTGCTGTCACCAATAGGGCGACACCAGGAGCCCGTGTGCATACGGACTGATCACCACAGTGAAATCATGACAAAAAATATTATTTGACAAACATAGACGAGGATGCAACATTTTGTTTTGAATCCCTGAAGAAAGATACATGATTCCAGGTCAAACTGCCATTTGGCTCCTTTGTAATCTTGGTCACTTTGGGTTTTCTTCAAGGCTCTCTCGTTCAAACATGATCCAAGAAAGGGGAAACCCGAAGGGCCTGGGGTGCTTAGGGGACTCATCGCTGTGGCCTTTGGGATGTCCAGTCTCTTGGCCCCCACCTGCAGACTTCCTGTCTCAGTAGAGCTGGGGAGGTAGCCTGGGCATCTCTGCATTTTAGAGCCAGCTGAGGGGGCTCTGACACGTGGCTAGATTGAAGCGTTATTGGCTGCCTTACAGTAAGATGGCAGTGGGGCTTGCAGGAGGGGAGAGTGCGACTTTACCAAAGATGGACTTGCCTACTTTGTCATTTCACCCCATCCAGTACTTATGATTTGCTCAGAGTCCCAAGGTATTCATGGTAACCACACTGGGCAGAGGCTGTACTGGACCCCTCCCCGGGGTTGATGGTGCCTGTACTCTTGCTGGCGTCATGTGGACTCCCTTACAAGGAGAGAAGGCCCTGGAGTCTGTGGCCGTGTCTGCTCAGAGCTGCGCACAGTCGCTGAGGAGAGGGCGGTTTTCGGGGTCACTCCCGCCCAGAGTTCCACCACCTGTGTCCATCCGCAGCCTGCGTCTTCATCATGCATTGCCAAGTATGATTTAAATCACACCCTATGCTCAGCAGTTACTCGAACAGGAGCCTGGATTCTTAATGCTTTAGGAAGGGGTGAAACCCCGTCGCCACGACACCAGCCCCCCACAACTCTCACTCCTCCGACATCCTTCCCGTTAAAGTCCGGAACACCAGAGGCCCACTCTGCTGTGGGGAAGGGCAGCATGGATGTCGTGGCGAACCTCTTTTCTCAGATCTCCAGTTGTCTCCCGACGCTTTCGGTGCTGACCGTCCTTGAAAACGTCAGAAGGGGTGAGGGCTCAGCTCAGAGAGAGTGTCATCAGGGACAGTGTCATCAGGGACAGGCTGTGGGCTGGAGATTGGCTCCGTAGAAGGCCAGTCACTGTGGTCAGAGGCCACAGGGGGCCATGGCTGATGTAGGCCAGGGCCATTGGGAGTTGCTGGCTTGTAAACCATGGGAAGATGCCCCCGCTAGCCGCCTGGAGCACCTCCCATGCTCATCTCTACCTCTCAGCCCACTGCCTTGCCAGGGTGCCCCGTGAACTTGGGGCTCTTTACCAGAGGCTGAGATGGAGAATCCTCATTCCTATAACCAATGGGCAGAAATGCGGGAAGTGTTTCCTGTATCCTGGGTATCAAAGAATGCTCACTGAGCGTGGAGGTGCAGCCAGCACCTAGAGGCACACTTATATGGGTACCTGCTCATCGAGCCGTGGTCCTCAGTACAGAGAAGCTCTTTGGGAGTGGGGGGAGGGCTTGTTAAAATGCACACTCCTGAGTCTGTTCCAGAATTTCTGGATCAGAATCTCTGGAAGATACGACCAAAGAAAGGGCATTTTTACCTTGTTCCCCAGGCAATCTGCTTTAAGGAAATTGTTTTGTGGCTCAGCGTGAAAACAGACATGTATTCACGTAGAAACACATAGAAAACAGACACGTATTCACGTAGAAACAATGTATTGCATTGTTTCTAAGGGAAAGTCATTCTGAGTTTTGGGGGTTTGCTTACATCTGTGCATTTGGAATGATCTGTGTTCACAACCCCACTGCATGGAGCTTGCTACAGAGCATGGAGGATCTGAGATGCTTGTGGTGGGGCTGTGATGAAGATCAAATGGAAGCGTCTCAGCACCGGAATATTCCATAACCACATGGCACCATAGCTGAGGAACACTTTTTAAATCTCCCGTGTTTTAGGTGGGTCTAAGGCACATCGCATTCAATATATATGAAGGATAGAAAGAGGATTTGGGGCTGTAGAGACCCCAGAGCATGCACTACATTTTAAGGAGGCTCAGAAGGTAAAAAAAGAGACTGATTTTACAAACTGACATTAAACCAAAACATGGCACTTTTCTACACTGATTATTTCTATCCTGGCTGCATCTCCAGTTAGCATTATATAACACTGACATTATTTTCCAGACAAGAATTTCTGTTGGTGAAGTACAGATAACGCAGGAGTAACCGCCCACGAAACACACTGGCACAAAACTAATAAATAAAATCAGAAATTCTTTCTGAAAATTACAGTTAATGGGAAAGGGAAGCACCTTTTATTTTGATAGGAAGTCATAGGGTTTGCAAATACTTTGCATCATGATGAATATTTCAATCAAACGATCCACCTTTTCCTCTCCTTGACTCGCTGTCAGTCCATTTTTCTGGTTATTTCAGGCAATTCTGTGTCTTTCCTCCTGACTCTTTCAGTTTTGGGGGGTGAGGTTATGAATAACTTGAAACCTGGACGATGTCTTCCCTGCTAATCTTTTCCCCATTGAGGTCAACAGAAATAAACTCTTGATAAACTTAGAAAACAACAATGGTTGGTGCAACCATGTCATGGGGACAAAAGGCAAACGACAGCAAACATCCCAGGCATCATCACAGCAGAAGCACCGCCTTTATGGTGCGATGTAGCCCCATCAGACCTGTGGGGCTACATCCTTGTGTGATGGGGAGTCAATGAATTAAAACCATGAGTCAGCGTGATTCCACCCCCAGACTTGCTGACGTTCCATTGTGATGTAAATTATTTATGGTGCCTAGTTACATTATTTAAGATGTTAAATGCAGCTCGGGTGCCCTGGAGTCGGAGTCGGCATTCTCAGGGTGGCAGGAAAATATGCTGCATGTATTGTATTTTATTTTAATTATTTATTTATTTTTTATGTAAAGGACTGATGACTTTTAATTAATTAATTAATTTCGTTTTGGCTGCATCGGGTCTTTGTTGCTGCGCACAGGCTTTCTCTAGCTGCGGTGAGCGGGGGCTACTCTTTGTTGTGGTGTGTGGGCTTCTCACTGTGGTGGCTTCTCTTGTTGTGGAGCACGGGCTCTAGGTGCACGGGATTCAATAGTTGTGGCACACGGGCTTAGTTGCTCCGGGGCATGTGGGATCTTCCCGGACCAGGGCTCGAACCTGTGTCCCCTTGCACTGGCAGGCAGATTCTTAACCACTGTGCCACCAGGGAAGTCCACTGCATGTATTTTAATAGGGCAACGCTCTTCCACAGGCATTGGCCCCTCAGAGGAGTGAGTGGTCTGCTTGATAGTACATTTCAGAATGTGAGAGCCAGGAACACTGTCCGAGGAGACAGGTGGGTGATCGACACGGAGTCAGTTCTTCAGTTTTGCTCCTTTCCTTTAGAAAGAAAGTGTACTATTTAAAGAAGGGTAGAAATATTTTACATTTTCATACAATGGTGAGAATTTCCATAGGAATATTGAAAAACAAAACAGTGAATCTTTACTGTAATTTGCCTTCATACAAACACTGGATTCTTTGAATTGGATCGCTCTTCAGGCCCTGTACTTGGGAAACATCTGCAGTGTGTGTTATTGAAAATCATAGAGGAAGGACCTGTGTTAACGTTTGTGCTCCTCTCTGCACCCTCGTTTTATCTCAGCTGACGAGTTGAGCGTCCTTCTCAAGTGTGCTGTTATGATGATCTCGACCAACTCAATCTACCCTTTTCTTTCTGTCTCCAGGGATCTGATCAGCACCAGCTGGGCCCAGCAAGTCGCCCACAGGTTTCCTTTAACGTGGCCAGTCCTAAGAAGGTCAGGAATGTGACTTTGGTATAGTACAGGCATCCCTTTGGCTCCACATGGCACTTGGCTGATGACCTACATCGCGACGATATCGTCAGTGCTCGTGATGATGTCATCCCTGCTCATGACGATGTCATCATTGCTCACAATGGTGTCGCCATTGCTCTCCATCATCCTATGGCTGGGCTCCAGCTTTGCCAACATGACCTAGAAGAAGCGATGTTGGCATCATCGGAATGGATATTTTATGTGGAGGGAAGGAATCCATTTTCCCAGCTTCTAAAGTGGAATTTGACTTTTAAAATGTTTTGAGATTTCAGTGAATTCCATAGTTACTAAGTAAAAGCTGCAAATTCATCATGATCGTGCTTTTCATCACTCAACACTCCTGCTTGCTGACCCAACAAATGGTAGATAAGTCTACATCCCACCATGACATTTAAGAAGTTTTTATTACCTGAAATCCTATGAAGTGATATTTATGTATGTTTACTATGTGGGTATTATTGCATATTATCTGTGAAAAAAGGATAAAAATTAGGATCAATCAGACATCTAAAATTGCCCAGAATGGGGAGCTCCCTGGTGGTCCAGTGGTTAGGACTTGGCACTTTCACTGCCATAGCCCGGGTTTGATCCCTGGTCAGGGAACTAAGATCCTGCAAGCTGTGTGGCGTGGCAGAAAATAAAAATAAAAATTGCCCAGAAAATCAGAACTTATAGGTTATAAGTAATTTTAAATTCTAAAGCTAATGTGTACCTTGAGAAATATCTCATTATTGAATATTGACATGAAGACATTCATTTTTATCTGCTCCCTCATCAGTCTTGTTCTCTTGTCCTCGGATGAGTTAGATGTGGATTATGTTTTGTGGGGGACATACTCCAGCCATGAAAAAACTGGAAATGGGCAATATGTTCTTTCATAAATAAAAGGGAAAACACCAAAAAACTTGTATTGCTTTTCTTAACTCTTTACTATTCAGGGGGTAGTTTAAAGAATCATAGAGCTTAGGAACCAAGAATTTTCCAAGAAACAAAACAGAGACCTCTATAAATTTTTTTTTCTTTTTTCATGTAGAGCTTTTCAGTGTATTTTGCTGTCCACCCCATCACTTCATATTTAACGTAGAGGCTGTTATTTGTCTGTGCTCTGCACTGGTTGGAACAGATTGCTATGATGGTCAGTAATTAGCAACTGCTCTGGGCCCCCAGGCCCAACCACGCTATTGCTGAAGTGGAATTTGAATTTTTTTTTAAACATTTTTATTGGAGTATAATTGCTTTGCAATGGTGTGTTAGTTTCTGCTTTGTAACAAAGTGAATCAGTTATACATATACATATATCCTCATATCTCCTCCCTCTTGCATCTCCCTCCCTCCCACCCTCCCTATCCCACCCCTCCAGGTGGTCACAAAGCACCAAGCTGATCTCCCTGTGCTATGTGGCTGCTTCCCACTAGCTATCTATTTTACATTTGGTAGTGTATACATGTCCATGCCATTCTCTCACTTCATCCCAGCTTACCCTTCCCTCTCCCCGTGTCCTCAAGTCCATTCTTGAGGTCTGCGTCTTTATGGAATTCAACTTTTAAAAGTGTTAAGATTGTGGTGAATTCCTTGAAGTTACCCGGTAAAAGGCACAAATTCATCGTGATGATGTTTCTTATCACTCCACACCGCTGCGTGCTAATCCAGTGGTAGAGAAGTTATACAGGCAGACCTTGGAGATGTTGCAGGTTCGGTTCCAGAACACAGTAATAAAGCAAGTAACAGGAATGTTTTGGTTTCCCAGTGCATGTGAAAGTGACATTTACACTATACAGTAGTCTATTAAATGTGCCCTAGCACTATGTCTAAAAGACAACGCACAGACCTTAATTAAAAAATGTTTTCTTGCTAAAAAATGCTCACCATCATCTGAGAGTTCAGTGAGTTGCAATCCTTTTGCAAGAGCCACATCAAAGGTCACTGATCACAGGTCACCATGTCGATTGAAAAAAGCTGTACAGCCTAAAAGTTGAGAATTATGTTTTACTTGGCAGACTTTCTGAGGACTTCAAGCCTGGAAGGCAGCCTCTCAGTTAACTCTGAGGGACCGCTCCAAAGAGGGCAGGGTGCAGCCAGGATATATAGCAGTTTTGCAGCAAAGAGCAGGTAGTTGGAACATCAAAAAGTTACTGTTAATTAAAGAAAACCAGACACCTCCGGCTAAGGGATTTAGTGCTTTTCTGTGTATGGGAAGATGCAAGAGCCTGGGCTCATTGCAATCATTCCTTCGATGCGCACCTCAGCTCTCTGGGGCCAGCATCGTCTTCTTTCCCGAGTCCCCTCCGGGGCACCGCCTGGCGGGGCTGCAGTGGCTGAGGTCTTGATGGCTGCACCACCCTTTGTTTGCCGATATGGCAGGCAACGTTTTTCATCCACAACCATAACGAGTATAATAATAATGAAAAAGTTTGAAATATTGCAAGAATTACCAAAATGGACTCAGAGACATGAAGTGAGCAAATGCTTTTGGAAAAATGGCGCCGATAGACTTGTGCTGGGTTGTCACAAACCTTCGATTTGTACATAATGCAGTATCTACATAGCACAAAAAAGCAAAGAGTAATAAAACAAGGTGTACCTGCATACTATCATGATTTTTAAAGTATTTCTTCATCATAAATCACATTTAGTCTCTACCCTGGACCCCCTCCTATGAATTGACAACTAACTCAAGGGGTATTTGCTGGTACAACGTGGGGCTGTGTTCTGTTTTGTACTGTTCTGATTGGTCAGTGCCCCTACACTACCCACTCTGATTGGGTGGTGTTCCTGTTTTATAGGTTGTCAAATATTTTGTATATGCCCGCTACTTAGAGGATCCTAAGAAAAAGATCACCTCTTCTAAGACTGTGTCCCTAATGTGAGGGAATTGGTCACTATTTTCTTTAGAGTAGAACTAAAATGCAAAATTTCGAAACACCATGAATATAGCTATATCACTTTTGTCACCTACAAATCGGCACTTGCCATCTAGATTTACAAGGATTAAATTATGAGCCACTGCAGCTGCTGACCTTCAACACCTTCTGAAAGGAGTTCAGGAATGAGGCACTCTGTGCTCTAGAAAAAACTGGCAGAACAGGCCTTCAGGTAGTTATTTTCAGGAGATGATTTTTATGAGCCTAATTCTTGTATCTCCGCATATCTAGAAAAGCACTAAAATCCTTCATGGTGACGTCTGCTCCTCGTGACTAGAAGTAACCTTCACGAGACGAGCAGAAATCTTCTGCAAAAAGCATGTACTTGATGGCATGGACTCCCCCTTCACCAAAACCACATATATACTGACCTTCCCCACTACCTCTCTGGAATAGTTTCTCAGAGCTCTCTGAGATGCTGTCTCCCGGGCTATAGTCCTCATTTTGCCCCAAATAAAACGTAACTCACAACTCTCATGTTGTGCATTTTTTTTCAGTTGATACTTTCCAAAGAGTCCTTTTTATGAGAAAAATTGACAATTCAACTGCTTAAAAGTGAGACTCTTGTTTATTATAATAACTTCTTTACTCCCTGTCAATGTGATCCTGTCTCCTGCCACCATCCTTGAATGGATACAAGTCAAGGATAAAGCCCAGAAGGTTCAGGAGACCTTCTGGTCTCCTGTTAAGCAGAGCTGTTCAGTGAGTGAATTCCATATTCTTTTCTTCATAGTTTACTCTCTCCAAATTGCCACAGAACACGGATCCTGAGACAAAACAAATGTCATGTCATTTACGCTTTTTGTAACCTTTACAGAACCTAGCATTCTGGAGGCACTGAGTAAATATTGACCTCAAACAAGTCAATACTGGGAAACACAGTATATTGAAGTATAATGAATATCTGCCATCTGCCTGCTATAAGAATCATATTCTTATGGTTATTTTAGAAGTCGGTGGGGGGTTGCATGTAGAATACAGTTGAACTTCAAGTTTTAGACTTTGGAGAACAGTGCCGACTGATCTTCATAGAAATTTCTTCAATTTGCTATGTGCTTGGTGAATCAGTCTATAATTTTTTTTTTCATTTATCAGGCTTGGGAAGGTTTCCTGTGTCACAAGTAAACAGGTTCTTTCTTATAGTAGCTTGTTCTATGAGTAAGTTTTCTCAAAGGGACCACTGGCTAGTTTTTATTTTGCAAGAGGTATGGAAATTTTACAAACAAAACTATCTAGAGTTTCTCTGTCCAATACCATAGACATACGTGGCTATTTGCATTTAAATTATTTGAAATGAAGTAAAATATAAGATTTATTTCCTCAATCCTACTAGCCGCATGTCAAGTGCCCAACACCACGTCTGGCTAGTGGCTACTGTATTGGACACGCAGATTACAGCCTTCATTGTTGCAGAAAGTTTTTTCTGGACAGTGCTGACCTAGAGCTAGCTACTTGGAAATGACCTAGATGTGCCAAGGGTGGGCTGTTTTACACAAACACGCAATCCATGTTTTCTCTCAGTGTTATGTCTGTGTACTTTCCAGTTTCTATTTAGGAATCCTGCAAACCCCAGGGCAGCTGTCAACTGATAATGGGATTTTGCTGATGTGGTAGATTTATCTCTCACTCCTGCAGTGCAGAGAGCTGAAGCAGGCTCAAGGGGAAGGGGTGAAAGGAGTCAAAACATCATGGCCAAGGGTGTTTCTCTGAAAGATAGATACGGCTCTCTGCTAATAAATGGCTGATGAAGGCCCAGATATATTTAAACAAATGTTCCTCAAAGCCTTGAGTCATAAAATGCTACCCAGGGAGACCACACCTGTCCATGCTTCCAAGGGTCTTTGACCCTGGTTATGCTGTCAGATTCCAAGCCTGTCCTATGGAGTCAAGGATCTTTCATCATTTACTTACAAGTAGGACTCAAGTCATAATGTCAACACGTTGAAGGTAATTGGAGAGGTCCAATAAAAGCACTTCCTTTGCTCTATGTGGCCCTGTTCTTGGAAAACAATTAGGGGCATTAAAGCTGCGTTGCCAATTCCTAGGCAGTGATGACCTCAAGGTGAATGGATGCTGCCGAGGGTACAGGAGATGCTGTGTCAGCATCTGGGCCTGCCATGTAAGTGAGTATGATGCCCTTGGGGAAGAACACGTGTCCTGTGCAAAGAGGGAGGAAAATCCTCTCTGTGGAACAGTTGAGAACATGGAGTTCAGAGACGAGAGGACTGGGTGAGCGGCAAGACAGGAGGGAGGGTTCAAGGGCACGTAGGATGGGATAGATGGCGGTTCAGCAGGCCTGTGAAGGATGTGTATGTCTGAGAAGCTGTCACCATCCATAGAGCTGACAGGGTAGGAGAGGTGGCCAGCCCTGTATGGAGAGGGTCTCTGATGGTTGCTGGGCCACAGGTAGAGGGACACAGCCAAGCTCTGAAAAGCTGGCAGGGAGGGAGTCAGGTGACAAAGAGGCCACCTCCCCACTCTTCTGCTCACCAAGCCCATCCAGAGCCAGGGGTACAGGGAGCCCACTGATGGCCTCCACATGGGATGGAGAAGGGCAAGGGCAGCCAATGAATGGGAGAGGCAGGGAGAAGACACCCAGCCAGGAGGGTTTGGCAACATTGAGGAAACAAATCAAGGCATGGAGACGTGCCTTGTGCTCGTGACATCACGGGGAAAGATGTTTTGCCTTGTTGGGTTCTGCTTTTTCCTGTCCTTGGGATGATTCCATTTACCAAAAGAGGACACACATGGGGGGAAAGGAATTTGGCTGCATTGAACTTGAGTAGGTCATGTCTTTGGTGACACATCAGTAGAACAAAGGGATTGAATTGTGGACCCCTGAAGTCCCTTCTGGTGTTTACCTTTGTGGAGATGTTCACACACAGACACACATGCACACATACGCCTGCCCTGTCTTCACCTGACATGGCCCAGTTCTTAGGCCCGAGGCTGCCCTGCTCTGAGTGCGTGCAGGCCTCCCTCATCCCTGCAGCCTTTGAGGGAGCTGCGTTCCCCTGCAGATGGTAAATATTTAATTCTCACCCTGCACAGCCTGTAAATCATGCCACAGGCCACGGCCTCGGATGAGACTCACTCTCCAACATTTATGAAGCAGGTGCCCTGGCTTCTCAGCCTGGAAAATGCAGAGTTTGGGGTAGCAGGCTGGGTCTTGAGCTGAAACAGCCCCACAATTGTCTTCCTTCTTTTGTTGAGTGAGACGTTATTTCTAAAACTACACTGAGATTCAGAACCCTGCGGGCTGGTGGGAAGATTTGTGAGAATCATCGCTCAACCAATGGCTTCAGAATGAGAGATTCATGCTTGGCCTCGTAATCATACTGTGTTGACAAAGCAGAAATTTCTTAAAATTCCAGTAAAGTCTATGGGGAAAATGTAGTACAGAATGTATTGATTACATTTCTCTACAGAAACCTTAAGAACGTGGGATGTTTCGCAGAGTAACTTAATTTGGGAACTCTTGGTAATAACTGTTTCAATTTCATGGCTAATAAAGTCTGTGGTAGTTCAAATCATAGCACATTATTGTCTAAATCAAAAACCAATTGTAAAAATTCCAGTTGATCTAGTTTTGTTTGTTTTCCTCAGAATGAACCAATTGGACTGAATTAAAGGAAATGCAGTCAGCACGAGGGCTTATATTACGGCAGCAGCCTCTTCACAGTTGTGTGGTGTGCATGGGTGCATGTGTGTGTGTTTCTGTGTTTGTGCATGTGTTTGCGTGATGTGTATGTATGTGTGGGTGTGTATGGTAGTATATATATGAGTGTGTGTGCATGTGTGTGTAAAGAGCAAAGTTAAGGGGAGAGACACTAGTTTTGTGTCTACCACAGGGGCCAACAAACTCTAGCCCATGAGTCAAACTCAGCTGCTGCTAGTTCTATAAGGCCCGTGAACTAAGAATGGTCTTTACATTTTTAAGTGGTTGAAGAAAATTAAAAGAAGAATAATATTTCATGACACGTGAAAATTACATTACATTCAAACATCGTGTCCACAAGTAAGATTTTTTCGGAACCCAGTCAATATTTACATGTTTTCTGTGGCTACTTTCAGGCCTGATGGCAGAGTTGAGCCGTTGAGACCATTTGGCCCACAAAGCCTGAGAGAGTCACTCTGTGGCCCTCTGCAGAAGAAGTGTGTCCACCTGCCTCACGCACACTGACAGTTTCATGGGTTATTTCCCTTAATCCTCGCTCATTCCTGTGCGGTTCCAATGAACAAAGTGAGCTCATAAGCTGTGGTCACAGAGCAACGCGTACACCTTCTGACCCCAGGCCTTTCGGACTCCTAGGCTGCTGCTCGGCCTGTGCAGGGCAACATCTCCCCTGTATCTCCACCACTCTTAGGACGAAATCTAAAATCCTGCCAAGGTCTCCAGGGATCAGCTGGGTGTATCCCCAACCCTCCTTGGCCAGGCGCCACTCTCTACAAATCCCACCGTGGTCTCCGAAGCGCGGAAGGTTCCCCCGGGGTCTGTGGTTCTGCCTGGATCACTCCCTCCTCCTCCCTTCACTTTGTCCAACTCTGGCTGATCCTTCAGATTCTCCTTGCTGAAGCCTTCTGGATGCTTCTGTACTCTGTCAGTTAGCCACTCTTCCTGCTGTGGTTCCGGGTGGGAGCTGCCCACACAGAAAGAGGCCCGTGAAGGGCCAGAGGCAATGCACATGGAAGGGTGGTGTGCGGCTCCCCGTGCCCTTGGAGCTCACACCTGCGGAGGCTGGCCTGCTGCCTGCTGGATCTGCAGCCCCTCCAGCACTGTCGTGACCTTTTCCTTTGCTTCTCTGGGTCCTGGCAGGTGTGTGTGGCTCTATGGGGAAGGATGCCAGCTTCTGCAGGGTGCCTGCGTCACTGGGGGTGGGTGAGCTGAGAGAAAGGCAGGCGGCCGTGTTTCTCCCGGAGTTCAAGTTTGCGTGGCTGCTGACTGTTGCTTCACACTCCACTCTTCTACTGGGGCCTGATTGCAGGGACCACGCTTGCGGTGGACTTCTCAGCTTCCCTTCGCAGGCCCTGGTTAGTGACTCTTTTCTGAATATCTAACCCTCCGCCTCTGGACCTTTTCTTCCCTGGCATCTCCTGTGATGTGGGAGGTGGAATTCTGATAATTAATCCCTTACTCTGTATCACTCGGAACTTTCAGCTTCCCTAATGGAACTCTGACTCCCTCCCTGCTGGGTTAATGCTTCCATGCTGCTAATATGTCACTTTAGGCGTCTCCTTCATTGCATTAGTGACGTAATTGTGTCATTAATTACTGACTGCCTACTTTTGCATTAAATTCCGTGAAGGTGGGCGGGCTTATCCACCTGCTCCCCCATGACCTTGGCGTTGCTCCCATCGGGGCAGGTGCATTCCGCGTGGTCTATAAATGTTTGCAGGATGAACAGTTTATTCCAGAATCAGCAAGGGAACATGGAAATTGGTTTTGCTCTTAGGTTGTGATTCACATAATTTTCAGAACCTCCAGGCTGTCGAGACCCATTGACCAAAACACACGTTAGTGGCCACTCTCCCCTCCTTGGCTCACCTGGTTCCACAGTGTCCCCAGCCAAGGGGACACAAGCTGAGGCTCAGAGACGCACAGTTAAGGTAATCATCACGATTTAAAAAAAATTGGGGGGGGGATTGTTGCAGAGTTAGATTTTCCCTTTTTGGAACTTAGAAGCCCCCAGAAACATGAGGCAGAGGAAACACCCTGCAAAGAAGTGACTGGGTTTGCAGCCAACTTGCCCTGTGACCTCTGAGTCATGGCATCTTTGGTCAAAGGTGTGGTCCTTCTTCTGGTGTAGGTGCGATGCTTGAACTTCTTAGTGATTGACAGTCCTGGTGACTTTCAGTTGAGGGCATGTTCCTAGATGTCCTACAATACTTGGGAAAAGCCTGAAAAATTTCAAATGTCCCATCGGACATCTACATAAGTGATAACTCTGTTTACTTGAGCCTATATTTCACTATAAATATTTCACAATAAAAAAATCATAAAGTATATTTATCATGTGTGTAAGGTACATCTAATTTTCTATGAATGAAGCTACCTTGAAAATCAAGGGAAAGTTAAAGTTGGTTTTGGGAGGAGCTTCCTCAAGACTTGTTTGCCATTTTGGAAAACTGCATCACCGATAGCACTGCTACTTAGAGTATCTGAGCTGCTATTACAGCATACTGGGATCCATCTGGGTTTATAGCTGCTGCGTCCCCGGTAATTCTTATTGTAGATTCAGGGATTTGACTACTTCATATGGCTTCTGGTGTTGTCTTACTGGGTGTTATTTTTGCTGTCTTATAAATGACTTCCCTTTTATATCTCTTTTACTTTTTTTTTTTTGCAGTACGCGGGCCTCTCACTGCTGTGGCCTCTCCCGTTGTGGAGCACAGGCTCCGGATGCGCAGGCTCAGCGGCCATGACTCACGGGCCCAGCCGCTCCGCGGCATGTGGGATCCTCCCGGACCGGGGCACGAACCTGTGTCCCCTGCATCGGCAGGCGGAGTCTCAACCACTGTGCCACCAGGGAAGCCCTCTCCTTTACTTTTTAAAAAATTTCTTTTATTAAAGGTAGTTGATTTACAATGTTGTGTTAATTTCTGCTGTACAGTAAAGTGATTCAGTTATATCTATATCTATATACATTCGTTTTCATATTCTTTTCCATTATGGTTTATCGCAGGATGTTGAATGTAGTCCCCTGTGCTCTACAGTAGGACCTTGTTGCTTATCCATCCTACATACACTAGTTGGCATCTGCTGACCCAACTTCCCAGTCCATCCTCCCCCTTCCCCTACCACCCCCCACCCCCCAACCACAAGTCTGTTCTCTTCGTCTGTTTCTGTTTCATAGGTAGGTTCATTTGTGTCATATTTTAGATTCCACAGATAAGTGATATCCTATGGTATTTGTCTTTCCCTTTCTGACTTACTTCACTTAGTGTGATTATCTCTAGGTCCATCCATGTTGCTGCAAATGGCATTATTTCATTTTTCTTTATGGCTGAGTAGTATTCCATTGTATATATGTGCCACATATTCTTTTTTGAATTTTATTTTATTTATTTTTTTATACAGCAGGTTCTTATTAGTACCACATATTCTTTATCCATTCATCTGTTGATGAACATTTAGGTTGTTTCCATATTTTGGCTATTGTGAATAGTGCTGCTATTCTATGAACATAGGGGTGCACGTATCTTTTCGAATTATAGTTTTGTCTGGATAAATGCCCAGGAGTGGGATTGCTGGATCATATGGCAACTCTATCTTTAGCTTTTTGAGGAAACTCCATACTGGTTTCCATAGTGATTGCACCAATTTATATTCCCACTAGCAGTGCAGGAGGGTTCCCTTTTCTCCACAACCTCTCCAGCATTTGTTATTTGTAGGCTTCTTAATGATGGCCTTTCTGACCTGTGTGAGGTGGTATCTCATTGTAGTTTTGATTTGCATTTCTCTAATAATTAGTGTATACCTCCTTTATATCATATACATGGCATTACGTTGGAGTTTTTTATTTTGAAATTTAGGTATGTAGTTAAGTTACATTATCTATAAATTTAATTTCAGAAAAGTAAAATAGACATTGCAAAATAATTGTTACTCATATGCAAATTAATCTTTACTCATATGGCATTGCCTTTGAAAGTGTAAGAGCCTTTAGACTCTCTGCTTCTGATTGTCCTTTTAGCTTTAAAATATCTCTGTGTTTCCCCCATTCCACAGAGTCACATGTGGCTTCGGAAGGAGATTTGGCAAAGGGAAAAGAGAGGAATCCCCCAAACTGTTTAGGTATGTTCAGGTATTCATTTTGTCTCTTCCCATCTGTTGTTTTTCTTAATTGGATATTTACACATTCCTTGGAAGTTTTTTGACCGCTGGAGAATTATCAGTGATATCAGAGCCTCGTGGTAATTATTGCGCTGGGCTTGACATTGTGTTTTTGCAAAATGTGTTTCTGCTGGTGCTGAATTCAGCATTTACGTGCAGCAAAGGTGCCACTTAAAATTGGATGTGGGTTCCACTCCTGCCTAGGACGGAGAAAGCTGGAAAGAACATCACCCAGACGTCCATGAGAAGAAGCCAGATAAGCTACAAAATCATAGCTTTTCCTGAACCCATCAGAGGGGTAATCGAGTAGCCTGAATTCCCAGGGGGCAGAGTCTCTCCCCTGAGAATAGTCAGGACACAAGTGCTGCATCAGAACAGAGAGAAAGTCACCTCGGCCATAAAAGTGTTTCAAAGAAATCAGCAAGATTTTGACTAGTCATTACAGGCCTAGTGTGGACTAGCATGGCAGCAGAGAGACTCCCAGACATCATGGAGCTCGCACTCATCCCCAGACTCTCTCCTATGGAGCTCCACCTGGGACTCTCCAGGTGGATTAGGTGTGAGGCTGGAAAGAGCCTCCTTGGTGATGCAGGCCTGCAGACAATCTAGGTATCATTGCAGGGGTAGAGTGGGCAGGAAGTTGGGGGGAGGGTCAGGAAACCCCACCCTAAGGCCTGATCCTTCACTCAAAGCCTTAAGCTTCTGGAAGAAGAGGCAGTGGGATCTGTAGCCTCCAAGGTGCAGGTACACACCCATTGCTGCTGAGGGAAGGAGAGAAGACAGACCCTCTACCCGGGAGAGGGGCAGAGAAAGCCGTGGGCCCGGAATCCTACACACGCTACTAGGTGGGTAGGGAGCACTCTTGTGTAGGACTCCCTGAAGATACAGAGCAGCTTGACCTTCATGGGAAGAAGGCTCAGGGTTACCCAAAAAGCTCCACCCTCAAGTCCCAAGCACACAGGACCATCTGAGGCTGATGCTGGGCTGGGTGACAGAGATGCCGGGCACATCCTCCTGCCAGCCCAACAAGTACTGAGCAGCCAACAGCAGGCTGCAGGGGAGGGAGCGAGAGCTGCCAGAAGCTCAGGAAACTCAGAGAGGCAGCTGCGCAGGGCTGGGTGAAAGCTGAGGATGGGGCATGAACACAGAGGAGAACCTTTCTGTACTCCAGCCCCGACCTGAGCACAGAGCATCTTAGGGAAGTCAAGCCTTTGGTTCCATGAAGGTAACTGGATCAGTCAGCTTGGGCTGCCATAACAAAGGGCCACCGACTTGGGGGTTTGGAACAACAGAAGTCATTTTCTCACAGTTCTGGAGGCTGGAAGTCCGAGATCAATGTGTCAGCAGGGTTGGTTTCTCCTGAAGCCTCTCTCCTTGGCTTGCGGATGATGGCTGTCTTCTCACTGTGTCCTCACGTGGTTTTTCCTCTGTGAACATGCATCCATGGTGTCTCTTCCTCTTCTTATATGGACATCAGTCAGGTTGGATCAGAGTTCACTTTTTTGACTTCATTTAACATTTATTATCTCTTTAAATGTCCATCTCCAAATGCAGTCATGTTCTGAGTTACTGGGGGTTAGGGCTTCAACATCTGGCTTTTGGGGTGAGCAATTCAGTCTACAACAGTACCAATAAAAAAAAAACAAAAACTGAAACCCAGTTCGATCCTAGCTAGATTTACTCAATTCCTCACACTTTAAAAAAATCACCTGCCATTATATTATAAATTCTTTCCCTGTTGCTGTACAATCTTTGTAGTTACCATGTTTAATGGCTACATAATATTCTTCTTCATGTGGTTTTGTCATCCTTATGCTCCTTACTGTTGTTGCACATTTTAAGTTAGTGCTGTATTTTTTTCCTGCAAGTAAAAATCTTTATGCACATGTTTTTCCATGTGCATAAATGATGATTTTAGAATCATCCCTTAGTATAGATTCTAAAAAGAGATATTATTGCATCAAAGGGCATAACCCCCCTCATGGGCTCCCATGAATTTAATTGTGTCTCCCATTAAATTCATGTGTTGAAGCCCCTAACCCTAATATAATAGTATTTGGTGGTGGGGCCTTTGGGAGGTAATAGGGTTAAACAAGGTCATAAGGGTGGGGCCCTAATCCGAAGGGATTTGTGTCCTTATAAGAGGACGAGGAGACACCAGAGAGCTCTCTCTCTCTCTCTGAGCAAACGTCCACAGAGGAAAGGCCATACAAGCACACAGTGAGACGGCAGCCTTCTGCAAGCCAGGAGGAAACATCACCAGGAATCAAATTTCCTGGCACTTTGATCTTGGATTTCCAGCCTCTAGAACTGGGAGAAAAAAATTTCTGTAGTTGGAGCCACCCCTTCTGTGGTATATTGCATGGCAGACTGAGCAGAATATTACAACCCATTTCCACACATGCATTACTTATCTATAAATGCCCATATTAAAAGTTAGCTGCTTTTCTTCTGGCTGTTTACATAAATGTCTCTGTGCCTACCCCTTCTGAATGGACTTTTCTGTCATCTGTAAACTTAAGATATTCAAATGCACTTCTCTCATTTAAATAGTTTTTGAAAATCTATGTCAGATCCTAACACTGATATCCCATAATTCAAAAGTATATATTTTGTAACTTTAAGCTTATCAGTAACAAAGTGGTACCCTAATTCTGACACTTATATTTCTCTTTTTTTTTAGATCATCCCTTTCGTGTACCAGGAAACAAACACATGAGCAAATGAACAAATAAGCAAAGTGAAAAACAAAACCAAAAACACCTAAACGCTCCCCAAACAAAAACACTCTAGAATTATAGAAACTCATGCCTAAAGCTTATAAATATTTTTTAATATAGAGATTTTTCCAAAGTATATTTTTATATGTTAATACATAAAGACTGTTACCTAAATACTTGTTGATATGACATGATTCCTGTTCATTTAAAAAATAGAGGAAAACTTTAATAAAACATTTTTCTGTCATGTGAGTCAGCAAACACTGTGAGTGAGAGTTATATAAAAATTACAAATGAATAACTGAGGAGAGATTTACCACTGCTGGATGATTTGACTTTTAAGATAAACCCTTGATTTGCTCTGGGACATAGCTTTTCTGGAACTACAGATGTATCCTGCCAAATTTGCTTCAGAACCTTTATTTTGCTATCTTCAGTTGAAGAGTCAGTCAATAAACATTCATTGATTTTCCAAGGTTCCTTAGGACACAAAGAATAAGATACAGTTCACATCCAATTTTCAAGTCATTTGCTTGTTAAAGTCTTGTTTTAAGGCTGGCTGCTGCTTACGATGGTCTCCCTGTAGACTTGTGTTTGGGTTCTCACATGAGCTAATATTTTCTGAGAGAGAGAGATATCTTTGCTTCTTGGGTCTGTCTACTTTGTGTTTCTTCAAAAACTGGCTATTTTGCAGCCAATGTACAGGCCAGGACTTTCTGAGGAATTAGGGAAATTTTCAGATGATCCAAAATTGTCACTTAACAAAATTGGCTCATAAATTCAGTTACCTCCTCACCCAGTTTCTTGACGACACACATAGCAAAATTGATGGGGTAGGGGGAGAGTTTTAGTGTGAGTCTTCTCCCCTACCAAAGGCCAAATAAGGTGATTCCACGAGGTGGGAGTTAGGGAGCGAGAGAGGGAAGCAGGGAAGGGGTGAGCCAATGTGTGGGCATGGATGTCACCAGTCTCATCTATAAAGCAAGCGGGGATGCTGTTGACCCAGTGAGGGCTCCTTGAGGAAGGGTACGGGAGCCCTCCGAAAGAACCCCCTGAAGGACAATAGGCTGCAGCACCTGTCACCTGCTCCATCCCAACTGATGGGGACATTAATTTCCTTCTCCTTTTCTCTCAGCTTCTGAGAAGACCCTGCAGCACAAACGGGAAAGACTAAAGGTGGCTGCCTGAGTCGGGAGTGGAAGGGGGCTGCAAAGTGCAAGATGAGTTTGAGGGCTCCCCTAACTCCTCACATCAGTGGACAGTGGGTCGAGGAGGTGGTACTCAGGGCACCAGAAAGCATCTGCCTCAGGGAGCCTCATCTCCCTTTTCCTTTTCCTATTGATCGATTGACTCCACAATCAAACAAGCGAAGATAGAGGAGGAGGAGAAGAGGAGGACTTGAAAAAGCTCAGATTTGATGAATATAACTTTGGTACCCAGATTTGAAGACTAAGTCTTTCTGCTTTATTGGCAAACCGCTGAGAAATTGTGCAGAGCTTGCAGCTGCTCTTTGATTCTGATAATTATAAGGAAATGAATGAATGAAGAAGCCCAGGGGTATAGATGAGCATGCGTCCCTTGTCACTGATATGCAAGTCGTCCTCTCCATGGTCTATGGGAGTAACTAGACCTAAAAACGAATGAGTGTAACAGGCTCTAAACTCATGCATCTTTTCAGGGCCAATGTGGGCAGGCGCAAGGGAAACCTGAAAAATGCAAAATTTAGATCTGTTCTCTGGAAAATGCACGACTCTAAGCTTCAATGACCAATGGAAGATCGTGGTGAGAGCGCGTTGGCTACAGCTGGTCATGTGTTCGGTTAGCATCAACGTACCCTTGACTTTTATTTCATCACTAAGATAAAAATAGTTAACGTCTGTCTGAATGTGACATGCCATGATATAAAGATGTAATTGATACCTACTTAAAGGATTAAAACATCGAACAGACGGCTGAAGTAAGAGACTAGATAATGTAGCATGAATTGTGTAAATGTTTGAATGAATGTTTTGAAAAGTGAGTTGTTAGCCTCATTACCAAGTAGCAAGTTTGTGATTGAGGACAGTTGACTTCAGGGAGTGGGGTCTGGAAGATTTTGCTGTTGTTTTCATATAGCAGTGAGTTATTTGGAAAAAATGCATCTCAAGGACTTTTCACATTTAGGAAGAGATAATGCTAAGAGAGGCAGTCAAGGATAGCGATACTGGGACCCCAAAGATGACTCAGAGATGGGACTGTGGTCAGCAGTCCATCATACATGTTTTCCAGAGAAGAACACATCCTTTAGGCAATTTAGAAAGAGTTGTTTTCAGAGGGCAGGCTGTTAATAATGTTGAATGAATGAGTAGAGAAGATGGTGTGTGAAGCAAGGAAGCCCAGGAAAGGTTGTACAAAGACAGTGATGTGGTGGATTGTGTACTGATTCACGGTGTGAGGGAAGGAGGATTCCAAGGTGAGAGAAGTCCTTGGAAGAGGAAGGAACATTACCAGTGGGCTAGGGTGTAGCCCAAGAGATGCTCAGGCAGCACACAGGTGGTCTAGGGAGGAGCAGGTTCCAGTGAGGAGCAGGCCAGGATCTCCTCACATGACATTGACCACAAATCTTCTTCCAGTCTGTAACCAAAGTCCTGAGTTTCACCTCCTGTTTTCTTGGTAGTAAGAGCTAGTCACTGGTGACCTGAGCAGAGTCTGCCTGGTCAGAGTCCCTACAGCCCCCTCCAAGGGCACAGCCAGTGATTCCTGCAGGAGGAGCTGCCTCTCTTGGGCTCATGTGCCATTGAAATATTTAAGGGGACCTCCCTACTCCAGCCTTCCTGCCCGAGGATGGAATTAGAGCTGCTTAGTCACTTTCTTCTAAAAGGCCATCAGAAATCATCTCATCACTCTGTATGTACATCTCATTTAGGTCAGTCTCCACCAGAATGCCAAGCCTTTAAAGTGGTCTTTTTCAACCCTTATTTGTGCTCCATAAATTTCTTTATATCCCTTAATAGGATTCAGTCTCCCGTCCCTTCCTTACCACTCAAAACCTTCCAGTGTATCCTCTGCAATTGAGTCTGTCATCCTCAAAATTCCCTGAACCTTCAATCTTTTCTCAGAAAGCTCCCTTCTTTCCCAGAATAAGATCTGCTCTCCCCTGAGGACACTGCCGTCCTTTTGAGTGGTGGCTGTTTCTTCTCCCATTCCCCATGGAGCACAGGTTGGGAGCTGGGGTAGCATCCTTTCTGCTTCATGTGGTTTCTCCCTGACCATTTTCTCCCTGCTTTCCTCGAAGATTCTGGCCTTTTGAGGTAATTGCCATTACCATATGAATTAGTCTTGGATTTTCCAGAGAAACAGAATCGACAGAATATATTTGTATATTTATATCTATTTATATCTCCTATAATAGGATATATTATTATAATACAATATAATGTTTTGTATATATTATATATGTTTTATTTTAAATATATAGTATACATTTCTCTCTCTATATATATACACTAAAATTTACTATATATATATATATTCTAAAATATGTATATATATTTACTCTAAGGAATTGGCTCACACAATTATGGAGGCTGAGAAGTTCCAATATCTGCAGTTGACAAGCTGCAGACCCAGGAGAGCTGATGGTAAAGTTCTAGTCTAAGTTCAAAGGCCTGAGAACCAGCAGAGCTGATTTGTGCAAGGTCCCATCTGGATCCGAGTCTGAAGGTAGGAGTAGATGGCTGTTCCAGCTTAAAGACAATGAGGCAGAGAGAAAGGATTCTTTCTTACTCAGCCTTTTATTCTATTCAGACCCTCAACAGATTAGACAAGGCGACCCATACTGAAAGGGCAACCTTCTTTACTCCCATCTACCGATTCAAAATTTTTTTCATTTTCTCACATATACCTTTACTTCTCCTGTCCTATATTTTTTTTATTGGAGTATTGTTGATTTACAATGTTGTGTTAATTTCTGCTGTACAGCAAATTGATTCAGTTATATACATATATGTACATTCTTTTTTTTTAAAATCTCACCAAGAAACACCCTTGCAGACACACCCAGAATAATGTTTAACGATATGTCTGGGTGCCCTGTGGCCCAGGAAAGTTGACACATAGAATCAGCCATCACACCACACTTACTTGTCACCATCCTCAGCTCATCTTTTGGTCACTTCTCCTTGCTTATTGAAGGTTTGAACACTTAGTTCATTCTTATTATCTGGGCAACCCTAGAGAAGATATTTTTATGTTTCTGTACAGTTAGGGTTTTCTGAGCAAATTTTATTGAAACTCGGGACCTGGGCTAAAAGAACAAGGCTTGGAAGATGAAGGGTGATGAGACAGTGAGAGGTTTTCTTGAGAGATCTACCTGCCTGGAGGTGTGTGTTTACATTTCAAGGTGGGGATGGGACTCAGCACATTTGCATGTCCCTGGGTTCTCAAGGTGGAGACACTCACTTCCTCTACTTCTTGGAGTCATTTATTTACATTCCAAATGGTAAGAACCCAGGATCCTTTCCAAGGGGAATTTTTTTCCCAAGGGAGTGACAAAAATTCTTTCCTTGACCAATTTCAGTTGGGCTCCTGCACATTCTCCTAGACTCATCTGTGTACTTCCTTCTAGAAGCCAGTTTTGACAAGACCCTTGCTAAGTCAGTTCAGCCAGAAGCCCCATCCTTGATATCTGAACAGGTTCCTCATCCTCCACTATCTCCCAGATGATGTCTGATCACTCTGGGCTGCCTCTAGCAAGAGTCTTGATAGGTTAGTTTACCCAGAACCCTCCCTTACCCTTGATGTTTCCTCTCAGTAATTTCACCTCCACTGTACCCACCCTGCTCCTTGGTTGTGATTCCCAATTGCCCACTCTGTACTCGGAGTTGAACCTGGTCTATACTGAGGTCTCTTTTTCCCTTTTGCAATAGTTCTGAATAAAATTTGTTTTTTACCACTTTCCCATCCAACTCTGTTTTTTCTTAAATAGGAGATAAGTTTTAATTTTCTTTTTTAAGGGGAGGAGGGCTACGATACAAGCCATCCTATTAAACTACTCAGATGCATATTTCCATTTGCAACTGCAGTACGTGTAGGGGAACATCTGATGTAGCTTTCATTGCATCACCCCAGGGGCAAGAATTGGAGTGTGGGATGGGGAGGGGTGTGATTATGATAAGTGAGTAAAATTAATTTATTCTTTCTCTGGGGACTCATATCTACCTCCAACTTCATATGAGAAAATATAGATATTGAACACTTCACATTGTCTTCAGTGCTGTTCTAGGTTCTCAGTGATTCAACATTCATGACAAACCTACATGCAGCTCCTTCTCAGCTCCTTCATTTCCTCACTGCTTACACACAGGTTTTCTCTGTTTCACCTCAAGCACTTGCTCTTTTGGTCATTCTTTAGACCTCCGTAATTTTAATTCTAAATATATTCATCTCAAACTCCTCACTTCTTATCTTTACGTACTTAAGTCCTGTGTCCCCACAATGCATAGTCTACACCAGGACCACTGGTTAGGGTTATGTCCTCCTTTTTCACTGAGCATTACTCCTTTGTTTTTGTTTTTTTTTTAAACACAGTTTAGAGTTCCTTGTCCTTACCTATAATCACTCCCTTGTGAACGCCCTCAGCTCTTTTCTCTTCTCAGATTTGCTTGGCAACTTCAGCCATGGGTGAAGTAAATTTTCTAACTATTTCACACCTGCTTCCAAGCAACCGAATGTGCTAGAAACAACTGCCAGCAGTGCTGACTGGTCCCACTTTGAATTCTTTACATCACCTCACGTAGTTCCTCAGCACTGCCCAGCTATCCTGTCACTTCCTCCATTCAATTCTTTCTATTACATCCAGAGAGAACTACTTCACACTTTCTCCTCTCTCCTTGGAACTGCCAATATCCTTTTGCATCAGTCAGTTTTTGCTGTGTAACAAGCAAGTACAAAAATCCCTGTACTTTCATACAACAGTAAGAATTTGTGATCGTGCCTATCGATCTATGGATCAGCAGGTTTGCTTGTTCCATGTGTCCCTTCTTATTCTGGAGGTCAGAGAAACATTCTTCTCATGACAGTGGGAGAAGTAAAGAGACCAGGCCCAGCTGGGCAAGGTCATTTCAATTCTCTATTCATCTCACATTCACTCACATTCCACTGGCCAAACTAAGTCATAAGACCAAACCCCACATCAACATGGAGATGTTGGGGGAAGGAAGCAAGTATTTGCTGAATGATAATCACTCCCAATTGATGATCATGTTTTATTTCAATTGCCAGCCCAACAAGAGTCTCTGTCTGACTCGTGCCCTCTGCCTTCTCTCTTGTGATAAAGGATCTGCTGTGTCTAAACCCCACCCTCCAGAGTGCCCTGGATCCTTCTCTTCTGGTTACTGCAGGTGGCTTCCCTGCACCATCAATTTTTCTTTCTCTCCTGGGTCACCCACATCAGCAGACATGCTGACCAGCTCCCACACCAAAACATTGTCCTTCTTTGATTTTTCATCCCACTCTTGTCCCCAACTCAACTTGCTGTTCTTTATAGCGAAATTCCTCAAAAGAGTTGCCCCAACTTACAGTCCACAGTCTCACCTCCAAATTCCAACAAGCTTTTATCCTCCCGTTAAGATCACAGTGGTCAAGGTAATCAACAACCACCATGTTATCAAATCCAATGGATATTGTGGCATTCATCTTGCTTGACCCATCGGTGAGATTTGGTAGAGTTGCTCACTTCCTCCTTAAAATTTCTCATTTGATTTCCATGAGGCTCCCTTCTCACCCTCCTACTTTACTAACTTCTCTTCCCATGTTTTTTTCTTGTTGTTTGTTTAGGCTTCTTCTCTTCTTGTCATGTCTAAATGTTGGTTCATTTTGGACTGAGTCTTTGATTTTCTTCTCTATCTACAATCTCTATCTACAATCTCTCCATAGCTCTCATGGCTTTAAAAACCAGGTGTAAGCGATAGTTCCACATTTTTATATTTGTCCTTGACTTTCCCCCTAAGCTTCAGACTTGTTATCCAAATTACTACTTGGCTTCTCACTTAGATGTTGAATAGACACCTCAAATCTACCTATCAGTGCTAAATTTCTCCCCAAGCCCACTGTTTCCCATGTCAGTAAGTGATGTCACTTGGAGTCAGGCCATCTGGGTTTGGTTCTCCTTTTCACATCTTTCATCCATTGTCTTTTTGGAAATATCCTTCAAATACATCTGGAATCCATCTATTGTCACCACTTCTGTAGTTGACAGCATAATGGCTCCCCAAAAATGTCCATGCTCTAATCTCTAGAATCTATGACTGTTACCTTACATGGCAAGAGGGACTGTGCAGATGTAATTAAGGTTGCGGACCTTGGATGGGAGATTATTTTAGATTATCTGGTGGCCCAGTCTAGTTACATGAGCCCTTCAAAGTGGAAGCAGAAGGCAAAAGGTGAGTAAGAAAGATAATATGTGAGAAGGACTCAACCACTGTTGCTGGCTTTGAAGATGGAGAAAAGAGGCCATGGGCTAAAGAATGTGGCAGCTTCTAGAAGCTTGGCACAGCCTTCATTTTAGAGCCTGAAAGGAAACAGAGACCTTTCAGGTTCTGTACCCACAAGGAACTGAATTCTGACAACTCAAATGAACAGGAAGTAAGTTCTTCCCTACAGCCTCCAGAGAGGAATGCAACCCTGTCAACACCTTCATTTTAGCATCATGAGACTGTATGGGACTTCTGACCTAAGGAACTGTAAGGTAATAAATCAGTGTAGTTTTAAGGCACTGAATTTATGGTAACTCATAACAGCAGCAATAGAAAACTAATACAACCTCCATTACTATCACCCTGTAGAAGGCACCATCATCTCTCGGCAATAGTCTTCCCGTTGCTTCTACTTTACAAAATAACCAAAGTGATATTTAAAAATATAAACTAGATCATTGCCATTATCTTGTTTCAAAGCTATTCTTCTGCTCTAAAATCTTCTCAGCACATTTAGAAAAAATTCTAAAATTTTTTTATCATGACACACAAATCTCTACATGTCTGATGTCTATGTAACTTTATAACGTTGAATTCTTTCATGTGTCTTCTCTCTCATTTTGCTTCAAAGACACTGATCTTGTAATTTCTAGAACATACCAAGCTCATCCCTGCCCCAGGGCTTTTATCTTTGCAGTAACTTTTCCCTTGAATCCTTGCTGTTTTTCCAGATATTCATCAGGTTTGTCCCCTCATTTCATCCAGTTCAATGGTAACACAGCACCTCCACGGACAGGACTCTTGGTCGGCCATATCTGCAATCATCCCATGTCCCACTCCTGCCACCTCTATTCCTTCATCTGTTATACTATTTTTGATAGCATTTATTAGTATTCAAAATGGGCATTATAGTCTCTTTCCTTTGCTAGTTTATTGTCTGTCTCTGCCACTAGAAAATAAGCTTCATGAGGGCCCCTAAAATTTTGCCTTGTGTGTTGCTGTTTTGTGCATTGTTGGCTAGAACAGCTTCTGGCCAGTAATAGGGTTTTAATATACTTTTGTTGAATGAGTGAGGAAGTGCAGAATGTAACTAGAGTATCTGAGTCTTTGAGTCAATGAATCCATCTCTTCTGCACTTCAAGGGCTTGGAGAGGGAATGGAGAGAGATGCTCTCCGTTTTCCACATGATTACTTCTTTATCAGACATATCGACACATCAGTTGGCTCACCGGGTGAAGTATCTCTGCAGAGCTTGGAAAGAAGTGGGACTAGGTTGGGCTAGCATGTTGCTCATGTTCCAGCACAGCAGAATCAGAGCCCAAGGGGCAAGGCAAACAGGGGAAGCATCTGACAGTGTTGGTCAGCTGCTGTCTCAGAAATCTGGTGCTCAGAGATGCAAGAGGCCATGGCATTTTGCTTGCTTCTTTGTTTTTTGGCTGAACTCACATGCTTTATGAATATAATGATGGCAAGAAGAAGATTCTCCTCTCCTCGCATGTACAGGATGCTCTGGTACCATGCTGTTACAGCCTGTGGGAGAAGTCACTGAGCGTGATCTTCCAATTAAGTCACACATCTAGCATCTCTCATTTCTTTTCTTTTTTTTAAAAAAAACATCTTTATTGGAGTATAATTGCTTTACAATGGTGTGTTAGTTTCTGCTTTATAACAAAGTGAATCAGTTGTACATATACTATGTTCCCATATCTCTTCCTTCTTGCGTCTCCCTCCCTGTCACCCTCCCTATCTCACCCCTCTAGGTGGTCACAAAGCACCGAGCTGATCTCCTTGTGTTATGCGGCTGCTTCCCACTAGCTATCTATTTTACATTTGGTGGTGTATATATGTCCATGCCACTCTCTCACTTTGTCACAGTTTACCATTCCCCCTCCCCATATCCTCAAGTCCATTCTCTAGTAGGTCTGTGTCTTTATTCCCGTCTTACCCCTAGATTCTTGATGACCTTTTTTTTTTTTCTTAGATTCCATATATACATGTTAGCATATGGTATTTGTTTTTCTCTTTCTGACTTACTTCACTTGGTATGACAGACTCTAGGTCGATCCACCTCACTACAAATAACTCAATTTCGTTTCCTTTTATGGCTGGGTAATATTGCATTGTATATATGTGCCACATCTTCTTTATCCATTCATCTGATGATGGACATTTAGGTTGCTTCCATGTCCTGGCTATTGTAAATAGAGCTACAGTGAATATTTTGGTACATGACCCTTTTTGAATTATGGTTTTCTCAGGGTACATGCCCAGTAGTGGGATTGCTGGGTCGTATGGTAGTTCTATTTGTAGTTTTTTAAGGAACCTCCATACTGTTCTCCATAGTGGCTGTACCAATTCACATTCCCAGCAGGAGTGCAAGAGTGTTCCCTTTTCTCCACACCCTCTCCAGGATTTATTGTTCCTAGATTTTTTGATGATGGCCATTCGGACAGGTGTGAAATGATATCTCATTGTAGTTTTTATTTGCATTTCTCTAATGATTAATGATGTTGAGCATTCTTTCGTGTGTTTGTTGGCAATCTGTATATATTCTTTGGAGAAATGTCTACTTAGGTCTTCTGCCCATTTTTGGGTTGGGTTATTTGTTTTTTTGTTAGCTGCTTGTAAATTTTGGAGATTAATCCTTTGTCAGTTGCTTCATTTGAAAATATTTTCTCCCATTCTGAGGGTTGTCCTTTGGTCTTGTTTATGGATTCCTTTGCTATGCAAAAGCTTTGAAGTTTCATTAGGTCCCATTTGTTTATTTATTTTTTTAAATTCCATTTCTCTAGGAGGTGGATCAAAAAGGATCTTGCTGTGATTTATGTCATAGAGTGTTCTGCCTATGTTTTCCTCTAAGAGTTTGATAGTGCCTGGCCTTACATTTAGGTATTTAATCCATTTAGAGCTTATTGTTGTGTATGGTGTTAGGGAGTGTTCTAATCTCATACTTTTACATGTGCCTGTCCAGTTTTCCCAGCACCGCTTATTGAAGAGGCTGTCCTTTCTCCACTGTAAATTCCTGCCTCCTTTATCAAAGATAAGGTGACCATATGTGCGTGGGTTTATCTCTGGGCTTTCTATCCTGTTCCATTGATCTATCTTTCTGTTTTTGTGCCAGTACCATACTGTCTTGATTACTGTAGCTTTGTAGTATAGCCTGAAGTCAGGGAGACTGATTCCTCCAGCTCCGTTTCTCATTCTCAAGATTGCTTTGGCTATTTGGGGTATTTTGTGTTTCCATACAAATTGTGAAATTTTTTGTTCTAGTTCTGTGAAATATGCCAGTGGTAGTTTGACAGGGATTACATTGAATCTATAGATTGCTTTGGGTAGTATAGTCATTTTCACAATGTTGATTCTTCCAATCCAAGAACATGGTATATCCCTCCATCTATTTGTACCATCTTTAATTTCTTTCATCTGTGTCTTATAATTTTCTGCATATAGGCCTTTTGTTTCCTTAGGTAGGTTTATTCCTAGATATTTTATTCTTTTTGTTGCAGTGGTAAATGGGAGTGTTTTCTTAATTTCACTTTCAGATTTTTCATCAGTAGTGTATTAGGATGCCAGAGATTTCTGTGCATTAATTTTGTATCCTGCTACTTAACCAAAGTCATTGATTAGCTCAAGTAGTTTTCTGGTAGCATCTCTAGGATTCTCTATGTAGAGTATCATGTCATCGGCAAACAGTGACAGCTTTACTTCTTCTTTTCCGATTTGGATTCCTTTTATTTCTTTTCTTCTCTGTTTGCTGTGGCTAAAACTTCCAAAACTATGTTGAATAATAGTGGTGAGAGTGGGTAACCTTGTCTTGTTCCTGATCTTATTGGAAATGGTTTCAGTTTTTCACCATTGAGGACGAGGTTGGCTGTGGGTTTGTCATACATGACCTTTATTATGTTGAGGAAAGTTCCCTCTATGCCTACTTTCTGCAGGGTTTTTATCATAAATGGGTGTTGAATTTTGTCTAAATCTTTCTCTGGATCTATTGAGATAATCATATGGTTTTTCTCCTTCTATTCGTTAATATGGTGTATCACGTTGATTGATTTGCATATATTGAAGAATCCTTGCATTCCTGGAATAAACCCCACTTGATCATGGTGTATGATCCTTTTAATGTGCTGTTGGATTCTGTTTGCTAGTATTTTGTTGAGGATTTTTGCATCTATGTTCATCAGTGATATTGGCCTGTAGTTTTCTTTCTTTGTGACATCCTTGTCTGGTTTTGGTATCAGGGTGATGGTGGCCTCGTAGAATGAGTTTGGGAGTGTTCCTCCCCCTGTAATATTTTGGAAGAGTTTGAGAAGGACAGGTGTTAGCTCTTCTCTAAAGGTTTGATAGAATTCGCCTGTGAAGCCATCTGGTCCTGGGCTTTTGTTTGTTGGAAGATTTTTAATCACAGTTTCAATTTCAGTGCTTGTGATTGGTCTATTCATATTTTCTATTTCTTCCTGGTGCAGTCTTGGCATGTTGAGCATTTGTAAGAATTTGTCCATTTCTTCCAGGTTGTCCATTTTATTGGCATATAGTTGCTTGTAGTAATCTCTCATGATCCTTTGTATTTCTGCAGTTTCAATTTTTACTTCTCCTTTTCCATTTCTAATTCTGTTGATTTGAGTCTTCTCCCTTTTTTTCTTGATGAGTCTGACTAATGGTTAATTGATCTTGTTTATCTTCTCAAAGAACAAGCTTTTAGTTTTATTGATCTTTGCTGTCATTTCCTTCATTTCTTTTTCATTTATTTCTGATCTGATCTTTATGATTTCTTTCCTTCTGCTAACTTTGGGTTTTTTTGTTATTCTCTAATTGCTTTTGGTGCAAGATAGGATTGTATTGCTATAAACTTCTCTCTTAGAACTGCTTTTGCTGCAAGGGTAGGTTATTTATTTGAGATGTTTCCTGTTTCTTCAGGTAGGATTGTATTGCTATAAAATTCCCTCTTGGAAGTGCTTTGGCTGCATCCCATAGGTTTTGGGTTGTCGTGTCTCCATTGTCATTTGTTTCTAGGTAATTTTTGATTTCCTATTTGATTTCTTCAGTGATCACTTCGTTATCAAGTAGTGTATTGTTTACCCTTCATATGTTTGTAATTTTTACAGATCTTTTCCTGTAATTGATATCTAGTCTCATAGCATTGTGGTTAGAAAAGATACTTGATACAATTTCAATTTTCTTAAATTTACCAAGGCTTGATTTGTGACCAAGATATGATCTATCTTGGAGAATGTTCCCTGAGCAATTGAGAAAAATGTGTGTTTTGTTGTTTTTGGATGGAATGTCCTATAAATATCAATTAAACCCATCTTGTTTAATGTATCATTTAAAGCTTCTGTTTCCTCATTAATTTTCATTTTGGATGATCTGTCCATTGGTGAAAGTGGGGTGTTAAAGTCCCCCAATATGATTGTGTTACTGCCGATTTCCCGTTTTATGGCTGTTAGTGTTTTCCTTTTGTATTGAGGTGCTCCTATGTTGGGAGCATAAATATTTACAATTGTTATATCTTCTTCTTGGATTGATCCCTTGATCATTTTGTAGTGTCCTTCTTTGTCTTTTGTAATAGTCTTTGTGTTAGAGTCTATTTTGTCTGATATGAGAATTGCTACTCCAGCTTGCTTTTGATTTCCATTTGCATTGAATATCTTTTTTCATCCCCTCACTTTCATTCTGTATGTGTCCCTAGGTGTGAAGTGGGTCTCTTTTAGACAGCATATATATGGGTCTTGTTTTTGTATCCATTCAGCCCGTCTGTGTCTTTTGGTGGGAGCATTTAGTCCATTTACATTTAAGGTAATTATCGATATGTATGTTCCTATTCCCATTTTCTTAATTGTTTTGGGTTTGTTATTTTAGGTAGTTTCCTTCTGTTGTGTTTCTTGCCTAGAGAAGTTCCTTTAGCATTTATTGTAAAGCTGGTTTGGTGGTGCTGAACTCTCTTAGCTTTTGCTTGTCTGTAAAGGTTTTAATTTCTCCATGAAATCTGAATGAGATCCTTGCTGGGTAGAGTAATCTTGGTTGTAGGTTTTCTCTCCTTCATCACTTTAAATATGTCTTGACACTTCCTTCTGGCTTGCAGAGTTTCTGCTGAAAGATCAGCTGTTAACCTTATGGGGATTCCCTTGTGTGTTATTTATTGTTTTTCCCTTGCTGCTTTTAATATGTTTTCTTTGTATTTAATTTTTGAAAATTTGATTAATATGTGTCTTGGCATGTTTCTCCTTGGATTTATTCTGTATGGGACTCTCTGTGCTTCCTGGAATTGATTAACTATTTCCTTTCCCATATTAGGGAAGTTTTCAACTATAATCTCTTCAAATATTTTTTCAGTCCCTTTCTTTTTCTCTTCTTCTTCTGGAACCCCTATAATTCGAATGCTGGTGCATTTAATGTTGTCCCAGAGGTCTCTGAGACTATCCTCAGTTCTTTTCATTCTTTTTTCTTTATTCTGCTCTGCAGTAGTTATTTCCACTATTTTATCTTCCAGGTCACTTATCTGTTCTTCTATCTCAGTTATTCTGCTGTTGATCCCTTCTAGAGTATTTTTAACATCATTTATTGTGTTGTTCATTGTTGCTTGTTTCATCTTTAGTTCTTCTAGGTCCTTGGTAAATGTTTTTTGTATTTTCTCTATTCTGTTTTCGAAATTTTGGATAATCTTTACTATCATTATTCTGAATTCTTTTTCAGGCAGACTGCCTATTTCCTCTTCATTTGTTAGGTCTGGTGGTTTTTACTTTGTTCCTTCATCTGCTGTGTGTTTTTCTGTCTTCTCATTTTGCTTATCTTACTGTGTTTGGGGTCTCTCCTTTTTTCAGGCTGCAGGTTTGTAGTTCCCATTGTTTGTGGTGTCTGTCCCCAGTGGCTAAAGTTGGTTCAGTGGGTTGTATAGGCTTCCTGGTGGAGGGGACTAGTGCCTGTGTTCTGGTGGATGAGGCTGGATCTTTTCTTTCTGGTGGGCAGGTCCATGTCTGGTGGTGTGTTTTGGGGTGTCTGTGGACTTATTATGATTTTAGGCAGCCTCTCTGCTAATGGATGGGGCTGTGTTCCTGTCTTGCTAGTTGTTTGGCATAGGGTGTTTAGCACTGTAGCTTGCTGGTCGTTGAGTGAAGCTGGGTCTTGGTGTTGAGATGGAGATCTCTGGGAGATTTTCGCCATTTGATATTACGTGGACTGGGAGGTCTCTTGTGGACCAGTGTCCTGAAGCTGCCTCTCCCACCTCAGAGGCACAGCACTGATTCCTGGTTGGAGCACCAGGAGGCTTTCATCCACACAGGTCAGAATAAAAGGGAGAAAAAGTAGAAAGAAAGAAAGAAAGAAAGAAAGAAAGAAAGAAAGAAAGAAAGAAAGAAAGAAAGAAAGAAAGGAAGGAAGGAAGGAAGGAAGGAAGGAAGGAAGGAAGGAAGAAAGAAAGAAAGAAAGAGGATAAAAGAAAATAAGGTAAGATAAAATAAAATAATTAAAATAATTATTAAGAAAAAAAATTTAAGTAAAAACAAACAAACAAAAAAGGACGGATATAACCCTAGGACAAATGGTGAAAGCAAAGCTGTACAGACAAAATCTCACACAGAAGCATACACATACACCCAAAAAGTGGAAAAGGGGAAAAAATAATATATCTTGCTCTGAGACTCAACCTCCTCAATTTGGGATAACTCGTTGTCTATTCAGGTATTCCACAGATGCAGGTACATCAGGTTGATTGTGGGGATTTAATCTGCTGCTTCTGAGGCTGCTGGGAGAGGTTTCCCTTTTCTTCTTTGTTCGCACAGCTCCTGGGGTTCAGCTTTGGGTGTGGCCCGGCGTCTGTGTGTAGGTCGCCAGAGGGCGTCTGTTCTTTGCTCAGACAGCACGGGGTTAAAGGAGCAGCTGATTCAGGGGCTCTGGCTCACTGAGGCCGGGGGGAGGGAGGGGCACGGAGTGCGGGGCGAGCCTGCGGCGGCAGAGGCTGGCGTGACGTTGCACCAGCCTGAGGCGCGCCATGTGTTCTCCCGGGGAAGTTGTCCCTGGATCCCGGGACCCTCGCAGTGGTGGGCTGCACAGGCTCCCAGGAGGGGAGGTGTGGATGGTGACCTCTGCTCGCACACAGGCTTCTTGGTGGCGTCAGCAGCAGCCTTAGCATCTCATGCCCGTCTCTGGGGTCCGTGTTGTTAGCTGTGGCTCGCGCCCGTCTCTGGAGCTCGTTCAGGCAGTGCTCTGAATCCCCTCTCCTTGCGCGCCCTGAAACAATGGTCTCTTGCCTCTTTGGCAGCTCCAGACTTTTCCCCGGACTCCCTCCCGGCTAGCCGTTGCGCACTAACCCCTTCAGGCTGTGTTCACGCCGCCAAGCCCAGTCATTTCCCTGCGGTCCGACCAAGCCCGAGCCTCAGCTCCCAGCCCCGCCCGCCCCGGCGGGGGAGCAGACAAGCTTCTCGGCCTGGTGAGTGCCGGTCAGCACCCATCCTCTGTGCGGGAATCTCTCCGCTTTGCCCCCCACACCCGTGTTGCTGTGCTCTCCTCCGCGGCTCCGAAGCTTCCCCCCTCCGCCACCCGCAGTCTCCACCCACAAAGGGGCTCCCTAGTGTGTGGAAACCTTTCCCCGTTCATGGCTCCCTCCCACTGGTGCAGGTCCCATCCCTATTCTTTTGTCTCTGTTTATTCTTTTTTCTTTTGCCCTACCCAGGTACGTGGGGGAGTTTCTTGCTTTTTGGGAGGTCTGAGGTCTTCTGCCAGCGTTCAGTAGGTGTTCTGTAGGAGTTGTTCCACATGTAGTTGTAGTTCTGATGTATCTGTGGGGAGGAAGGTGATCTCCATGTCTTACTCTTCCGCCATCTTCCTCAACTCCCGCATCTCTCATTTCTGATGACATTGCTGAAGTGCTGAGACATCAGGGCATGCGATGTTAAAAAACAAAACAAAACAAAACAAAGCAAAACTTATTCACAGAATAACACCTTCATCTAGGGAGGTGTGGACTTGGGTCTACATGACCAGCACAACTCCTCCAAATCACTGTGCGCTCCTCCCACCCATGTTTCAGGACCCAGTTGGCACATAAGGACTCAAGCTTCTGTAGCTTCTTCATTTACATCATGTATTTTCTAGTAGTTTTGATCATCAGTTTTTCACTATGATTGGAAAATAGAAATTTACATTTTTTTTAATTAAAAAAATACTTTGTCCTGGTCAAGTTCCTCTGCTGGTACCCTTTACCTGGGTGATGTAGCATCTTGGAGAGCATGTTAACTTTAGAATTTCTGTCTGTAGCAATCTACAGCTTAGGAGTCACGTGGGGCTGCAGAGGAGCCATGCCCTGTGATGCCTAGTGATACATCCTATCATTCATTGGAGCTTACTCTGTGCCAGGCTCTGTGCTAAGAACAGCACTTTATATGCACAATCCCTCCTCCTCCATTCTCTTTTTGATTCAGTCCAGCTTCTGCCCCCAGCACAGTGTGGAATCAGCTCATGTCAAGGTCACCAAAGACTACCATTTTGTCAGGATCAAAGACATCCACATGGGTTACCTCACAGGTCCTCTTGGCAGTGTTAAATCAAGTTGACCGCTTCCTTCTCTTGGAAGACTTTCTTCTTTGGTTTCCAAGTGGATTCATTTTCTTGATTTTCTTCCTCCCTCAAACTGCCTTCATTATTTCTTGTTTTTACCAGATGACATGTTGGAAAACTCCTGGTGGTTGACTGTCCTTCTTTCTTCATTTATGTTTTCCCCTCAGGTGTTTTTTTATGGTCTCATGACTTTGAATAACATCTAAATGCTGATGACTTCCAAGTTGATGTTCATCCCTGACTTCTTCCCTGAGCTCTAATCTCATATATGCGACCACCCCCTTGACATCTCCATTTCAAGGTCTACTAGGCTGCTGAATCAAAACGTTTAAAACAGAACTTTTGATCCCTCACTATAAAATGAAAAAAAAATCTAGAAATAATAAAATGAAAAAAATAATCTAGAAGTAATCTTTGCTTCTTCTCTTTCCGTTATAGACACATCCAAATGCATCAGCAAGTCCTGCTAGCTCTCCCTCCACAGTGTACTTCCCCAACCCATCCACTTGGCTCATCCCCACAGCTCCCAAGCTGGTCCAAGCCATCATCACCGCCTCTCTAGACAACTGCCCTAGCCTCTTCACTGGTCTCTTTGCTTTCACTCTAGCTCCAGTACACGTCATTCTCCAAATAGCAAGGAGAGTCTATAGAAATGTAAATCAGATAATACTTTTTCCTTTGTTAAAACTATCCAATGACTTCTCATTATGAAATGGAGCAGAACCCTATGAGGCCTTCCTGGGACAAACCCCTGGTCCCCCTGCCCCATGTCTTCTGCCTGCCTCTTGTCTGTAGAAAACTTTAGCCAAAGATTAAATTTAATCAGAGAAGTGAGAAAATTCAGAAGTGAAAGAAAATAGTTGAACAGGACAAAATAATAATAGTTTAGTCATTACACAAAGTGAAGGACTTTTAGTTCCTCCTCAAGGGCTATAGATAATATTCTGAGCCATATCCTTTGAGCTGCTTTGTAGATACTGAAACCTCCACCAGGTGGAAGAAGTTAACTACATGATGACCAGACTGTAGCCATGACATAGCTGCTCCACCTTACACAATTTCAAGAACTGGCCTCAAGGAAATGGGAACAAACCAACCCTGGAACTAAAGATTAACTGTAGTTGAAACAATCAAGATGACATTGATCAGACCATCACCTGACCAATTTCAAGATGGCTGTCAGAGCTGACTGTGATGCTGTGCATGTAGCCCCCTACTTCTGCCTATACACCCCTGAAACTCCCCTTTAAAAGCTCTTGTGCCCTAATCAGCAGTGGGGAGTGGGCTATTGGACATAAGTCCAGCTTCTCTCCCGGTTGGCAACCTCTGGAATAAAGGAACCTTTCCTTTCCTACCAACGCTTTTCTCTTGAGTATTGGCTTTCAAGCAGTGAGCAGCTGGACCTGAGTTCAGTAACAATTACACTTAAGAAAAAAATCCTCCAAGCTCTCTTAATCTGGCTCTACCTTATTTTTCTGACTTCAGTTGGCACCCCTACCCCTTCATCACCCATCGACTTACTTATGCACTGGAATACCATGCTGCCAACTTCCCGGCCTACTTGTCTTCATTGGTCAATTTTGTTTCTATCTCAGGACCTTTGTACTTGCTGATCCTCTGCCTTGAACATTGTTTCCGTACATCTTCACATCACTCAAGTCTCAGATTCATATCACCTCCTCAGAGAGGACTTCCTTGCCAGCTGAGGCTCAGAGAAGTCCAGTAACTTGTGTGAGCCTGCTCCTCTAGTAAGTAACACGTTTGAGATCTGAGCACAGGTAATTGAAATCCACATCCTGTGTCTCGACCACCATCTTCTCTGTCTTTATTCTTTCATAGTAGGGGCCAGAGAACACAGTATGATGCAGGGCTTGTTGCAGAAGATACAAGGGATGAAGGGAAGCAAAGGAGATGAATAAGGAAGAAGTGGTCCTGTGAGCATTTTTGGCAACAGCAGCAGAACTCAGTAACAGAGCAACTGGATGTTGAGTAAAATGAAGAGTAAGACTTTTAACTCCTCAGTACAGCCAAGAATAAGATGCTAGATCATAATTCATGGATTACAGGATCAGGACTACAAAACTAAACTGCTGTCCCCAACTAGAGAATATTATTTATTTCCTAGGAAAGTAAAATACAGGTAAGAACCTAACTCATATTTGTATTGTGGTTAGCGCCTTATACTTAGTTTAACAACTTAGTAAATACCCTCAGCAATTTATCACAGTGTGGTGGTTATTCTCAAGTAAGTCCTTTAGTTTAACCTTACTATTAAAATAATCCCAGTGGGGACTGGTTTGAGTAGAAATACCTAAAACTGGTGACCAACATTGTCACAGGATTGGAATTGGAAAAGACCAGGGGAATAATAATAGGACCAGTGAATGTATCAACTCTTGTGTTAGATCATTTAGGTGTTCCTTATGGGTGCATCTCTACCCCAACCTTCCTGGGAGAGAAAGACATGAGGTTTCTATAAAGGGGCCAAGAAAGGTGGTAATTTTATAAACACTCTGAAACACCAGCCACGATCTTTAGAGCATGTCCTGAGTTTAATAGTGTCCTCCCCAAATTCATATCCATCCAGAACCTGTGAATGTGACTTGGTTTGGAAATAGTATCTTTGCAAATATAATAAACTTAAAATTATTTGGTCTTCAGTCCAATATGACTACTGTCCTTACAAAAGGGAAAATTTGGACACAGAGCCATATACATAGGGAGAAATCCCTGTGAAGACAGAGGAAGAGATTGGAGTGATGCGTCTGAAAGTCAAGGAACACCAAGGATTGCTGGCAAGCACCAGAAGCTAGAAGAGCTGGAGGGATCCTCCACTAGGGTCTCCAGAGAGCATGGCTCTATCAGTACTTAGATTTCAGAGGTCTGGGCTCTAGAACTGTGAGGGAATCTTCCTTTATATACATCTCGTTTGTAGTAATTTGTTATGGGAGCCTCAGGAAACTAACACAGTGCATCTAAATAATTAGACATCATCAGGTGCTCAATATAAGTAAAAATACCCCATAATCACTTTTTTGGGGGGTTATTGTTGAACCAGCTTATTCTTATTTTAAAACGTGGTTTCTAGCAATCTATATGAACAGATGGTGCATTCACAGGGTTGTCAATAAAAACTTAAACAGGAAAACGTGAAAAGCCTCCCTCCTTTCCCTGCTCCATTTCCCTTCTCCCAGGCAATATTTTTCATTTCTTCCTTGTGTAATCTTCCAGGAGAGTTTTATGCATATACAAATCATTCAAGGGTATATTCTTTCCCCATTTTTAAAGCAAATCATAGCATACTATATACTCTGCTTTGTACCTTGTTTTTTTTTCATTCAACTATTTATCTTGGGAAATTTTCCATATGAGTATATAAAGAACATCTTGATTTATTCTTACAGTTGCAAAAGTTTCCATTGCATGCTTGGAAAGATGATTTATTTAGCTGGTGCTCTCATGATGACCATTTAGATAGCTTCCAATATTTTGCTATTATAAATGAGGCTGCAACAAATAACTGTATACATATGTAGTTTCATGTGTTTGTGACTATATATGTAGGATAAACTCCACAAAAGTAAAATGACATAATCCTAAAGGCATGTGCACTTATTGTTTATAAAAATTGTTTCACTGTGGTAAAATATACATACCATAAAAGATACCATTTAAATGATTTTTAAGTGGCACTAAATATAGTGTACATTTCAGTGGCATTTAAGTACATTCACATTGCTGTGCACCCATCACCACCGTCCATCTCTAGAATTTTTCATTTTCCCAAACTGAAACTCTGTACTCATTAAACACTAACCCCTCATTTTCCCCTTTCCCTAGCTTGGGCAACCACCATTCTACTTATGAATTTGACCACACTTGGTACCTCATACAAGTGGAATCATATAATATTGTCTTTTTGAGCCTGATGGATTTCATTTAGTATAATGTCTTCAAGGTTTTTTCCATGTTGGAGTATGTGTCAGAATTTCTTTCCTTTTTAAGGCTGAAAAATATTGCATCGTATGTATATACCACATTTTGTTTATCCATTCATCCATCAATGGACACTTGGGTTGTTCCCCCTTTTGGCTATTGTAAATAATGGTGCTGTGAACACTGGCGTACAAATATGTGTTCGAGTCCCTGCTTTCAATTCTTTAGGGTCTACACTCAGAATTAGAATTGCTGGATCATATGATACTTCCTTGTTTAATTTTTTGAGGAAATACTATACTGTTTTCACAGCAGCTGCCCCATTTTACATTCCCACCAACAGTGCGCAAGGGTTCCAATTCCTCCACATCCTCACCAACACTTGTTATTTTATTTTCTTCTTTTTTTCGATAATAACCATCTTAATGGGTGTGATATGATATCTTACTGTGATTTTGATTTGCATTTCCCTAATCATTAGTGATATTGAACGTCTCTTCAAGTGCTTATTAGCCATTTGAATATCTTCTTTGGAGAAATGTATTTTCAAGTTCTTTACCCACTTTTTAATTGGTTTGTTTATTTTCTTGTTGTTGGGTTCCTTATAATTGCATTTATATATTTAAAAAATCATAATATTTTTGTGCTATTTTTGTCAAAAAATATATAACCGGCAGTAGTTATATCATAACCACTTTCCAGTTCATTAACTTAATTAAAATTTAATAAGAAGCTGCTATGTAGCAGTTACTATTCCCGGGTTGATGAAACAAAAATGAATTAGAAATCATCACTGTCTTTGCAGAAGTGGCAGATGAATAAATAAATGATCATAACAATGTTCAGTACGGGCTGCCTGTCATGGGGGAACACAAGGAGTCTTCTTGGGCATAAATTAAATCAGGAATGTCTTGGGCTCTATTGCATGAGCCCAATAGAAGAATGTTACTCTATTAGTTAGTCATATATAAGAACCATAAGAAAGGTTATTTGCAATGTCTCCATCCTAAAGTGATCACTTTCCCATAAACTCTTCAGCTACAAAATGGTACAGAAAGTGTGGCATGAATCTCACCAAGTGAACATTACTAGAGTAGAGATTAATTAATCTAATTAAAATTTTCTTGAGCACTTACTGTATGCCCAATACTGGGCTAAGGCAGGGTCAGAAAAAAGCTCCTCTGATCTTCCCCATGTCTGCCTTGTACTAATGTCCACCTCCTAGGGCAGGAGTGACAAAAATATGGCATGTGGCGCCCATGGTGCCTGTTGCATCACTAATTGGTAGTGGTCTTTTCCCACTTTGCATATGGCACCCATGACTCCAGGCAGACACTACCAGCCAGTAGGAGTGGGCTTTGGAGACTAACCCCATTTTCTATTTGGCTGTTGATGGTCTCTGTGTATAGGAAATTTAGGGGTTCTCTATTAATGTCTGCTGTTTCGAGGAGAGAAAAACTGGGGGTTACCGGAAGTGAAATCAGAGAGCCTGTCCTCTCTGGGCCTAGATACTGGTGAGTCAAGATTGTCACCTCTTTTGTTTCTCTTCCTAAATTTATAATTTCTGTTTTCATATTGCATTTTTTTCATACAAATGTATAATTTTATTTTTTTCTTTTAGTTTTATTGAGGTATAATTGACATATATAGCACAGTGTATGTTTAAGGTATACAGCATAATGATTTGACTTACACATGTCGGGAAATGATCACCACAGTACGTTTAGCGAACATCCATCTCATATAGACACAAAATTAAAGAAATAGGAAAAAAAATTTTCCCCTATGATGAGAACGTGAGGGTTTGCTCTCTTAACAACTTTCAAGTATAACATACAGCAGTGTGAATTATACTTATGTTGATAAAGGTATTTTTTTTTCCTACAGGCCTTTCAGAGTTTTTATTTTATATTTTTTGCATTTTAAGAGTGAAAAACTCAATGTAATTACCTCTGAAAAAAAAAAAAAAACTATTGGAAGGCAAGCTTTGATTTGATTGATGAGTTCACACATTTGTTTGCATCTTGTTCATCTTTCTATTCTCAGCGCCTGAGACGTGATAGGGCCTCAGAGAACATGAGCTGGATGAATGACAATTTACAGGAAGCTGGAGTCTGGAGCCTCCCCATTTGGTGAAATAACTGATGTCCAGGCAAGGAGGAAAACTCTGAGACTCAATGACTGCTCCTTGGGAAGCATCATTCATTCATGTATTCATTCAGCAAATATTCTCCCTTTAGACTAGCAGCACAATCCCCAGCCTCTTGGAGCTTCCAGGCTAGCAGGGGAGACAGATCTTAGACAAGTACACACGTAACTACAAACTGATCAATCAGGAAGGATGCAGTTTAGATGGTTCCAGAATTGGCTGGTGCAGAGGTGGGTGGGGCTCTGCGCTCAGTCACTTACTTTGCCGTCCTCTGAGCCCTGACGTAGTTCCCCTGTGGGAAGGACCAAGGGCACAGTGATCAGCTGCCCAGGCTGCTTTAGAGGCCACGGGTTTTTAAGTGTGAATGGCTCTCCTCCACGAGTGAGAGGTCTGTTATCCAACACTCTCCACAGACACAGCCAGAGGTGAGACCGGAGTGTGCTTTCTAACACCATTAAAATTTTATCTGCTGAGACTCCGGTTCCAAAGAGGCAATAAACTAAATAAGAGCACCTGAATTAAAATTGACAGACGGACCCAAAGAAGTCTCCTACTTTGTAATTATAAAAATTAGTGTAGTTTCCACTTCATGAAAATATGCACTTACAGGCTTTATTGGTTTTCATTTTATGGTGGCTTAGCTAAATCTGAGCCCTTAGAGTTTGGATTTTTAAAAATTTCATGAAAATAGTGACTTCATTCTCTTCTTTTTTTTTTTAACATCTTTATTGGAGTATAATTGCTTTACAATGGTGTGTTAGTTTCTGATTTATAACAAAGTGAATCAGTTATATATTCTCTTCTTTTTAAAGCTTCAATTTCTTTTCTCCTTTTTATGAAATGATGGGCCAGTTTCCAAATCCTCCTAAGATTTTGAGATGCTTATTCTGTTCGATTGGTTTCCTTTTTTGAGTGCTCTCTTTCTCTCTCTCTGCAAAATATAGAATTTGAACCCTACAATAAAATCCCTAAAATTAAATGCTAAAAAAAAGTTAGGGGCTTCCCTGGTGGCACAGTGGTTGGAAGTCCGCCTGCCGAGGCAGGGGACACGGGTTCGAGCCCCGGTCCAGGAAGATCTCACATGCCACGGAGCGGCTGGGCCCGTGAGCCATGGCCGCTGAGCCTGCGCGTCCGGAGCCTGTGCTCCACAATGGGAGAGGCCACAGCAGTGAGAGGCCCGCGTACCGCAAAAAAAAAAAAAAAAAAATTTAGAACCTGTATTTTCTTTACTAACACATTCCATGAAGTATTTGGAGGATAAGACAAAGGATACCAACTAAAGCCCTCTCTACCAATAAGGATGTTATGAAGATCAAAATGTTTAAACATTTAGTTGTTAGTAATCTTCCTGTCACGTGACCGCAATATTGATTTCAAGGAAGTCAATATGGTTAGTTTCCCACTTGCTGTTGTACAGTCGAGTTTACCCCTTGTGTATTTTTCCTGCCTGATCGCTGATGTTTGTGGTCCCCTCATTGCTTCGTTGGCTTTGGACAGTGTTTCCCAAATGTTTCTCTCAGCATTCTCCTTGCAGAAGAGAGAGATGTGTGTCCCTGCAGTTCTGGGGGATAACCCAGAATGACTTACCAAAAACACAACATTTTTGTGTAATTTTCTATTTCAGTTTCCCACTTACCCCTATGATTTACGTTCTTATCACATTCCCACTTGTTTTAACATAAAAATGTCTATTTCCCCAAACCCTCAAGTCACACTGATGCTTTGGGAAGCTGTGTTGAGCAGGTGTGCCCTACAGGGGTGTGTCTGAGGGACGGGGGGTACTTGACCCAGCCGAGATGCACAGTGTCTGGGGATGGGATTCAGCATGAGGTGTATTGAGCTTTCCATGCAGCAGGGTAAGGAACAGACCCTGACCTTCTCTTGTCGCCCCAAGAGCCTAGCAACTGGTTGTCCTGATGGCTTTTTCAATCTCCTTCTGCATTTCCAAATGCTTTGTCCTTCCTAAGGTTTCCTTTATTATCCCAGCTAGAGGCAGAATCTCCCCTTCCTTCAAATCCACGTGGCAAAAGCAAAGCAGAACAAAATGAAAGGAAGAGACAGAATTAGATGGAAAAGGATGGAATTAGAAAATCCTTATTTTGCAATCATGACCATAATGGAGTCAGGTGAAGGTCATGGGATGAAAAATTGTTGGGGAACAGGATAGACACATGGTCTCAGAGTAACACTCCCTGGGTTATTCATTAATTACGAGGGGAAACTTCCCTTCCCAGCCCAGCCATCTGTCAGCATCAGGGTCATGGGAAAAGCTGACTTCACTGGCTCTTGCTCTGATGCAAGATGAAGGGCGCAGCATCAAATATTTAGCATTCTGGCCCAAGTTGTTTTAACCTGAATCTAACATTGAGGACACAGTCAGACTCAATCAGACTGTAGGACATTCAACAAAGCAACCGGCCTGGCCTCTTAAAAAGGATGTTGCAAACAAAACAAAAATAAAAACACAGGCAAAGGATCTGTTCTAGGTAAAGGGAGGCCAGAGAGCCATGATGATAAAATACATTGCATGATCCTTGAAAAGGTCTCTGATGGCTGGGACATTTGAATACGGACAGTATATTTGATAATATCATTTATCGGTGTTAAATTTCTTGGATGTGACAACGAGATTCAAGCTATGTAGAAAAATATCCTTTTCCTTAGAAGAAATATTTGGGGATAAAAGATTTGGGAATGAAGTGTTATGATGACTTCAACTTACTTTCAAATGATAAACAAATAGGGAGAGAGAGAGGGAGGGGGGGACTCAAATGTTGGGAGGATTTAATTGGGACTTTAATGTTGGGAGGATTTAACTGGTGAATTGGGGTCAAACATACATAGGTGTTTGTTGTAATCTTTGACTTTTTCTGTAAGTTTGAAGTTTTTCAAGCTACTGCAGGAAAAACAAATCCACATATCAACATAACCATCTACAACTCTCATTTGGCAATTTTAACCTTGCATTCTAGTTGTTTGTGGGTATTCTACTGCCCCTAATGAGATGTTGACTTTTCTAAGATGAAGTCCCATATTGTACATTCCATAGGCACCCACAGAGGCTAATTCACGGCTTTCCACACTATATGTGTTCAATAAGTGTTACTTACATGAGTGCCAGAGTACTAATCCCTTGTACACTGAGTGAATAAATGAACCTCTCTGCTACTCACCCTAGGGCAGTAAAATGTTCAGTCTCTGTTGCAAAGGGTAAGGAATTTTAACCTTCGAGGGTCATGAGCACCTTGTGAGTACTTTTGGTATGCAAGCCTCACATTTAGAATGCCGGACTTCTTGGCCTTGAAAGCCTGACCTTCATCTATACAAGACAATGGGATTTGTGTGTGTGTGCTCACGTGTGTGTGTCTTGTGTGAGGGTGCTGCCCAAATAAGTTGAGAGCTCTGCAATAACAATGCTTTTATAATAGAGGAGAATGGTACAAAAAGTTTCATATAATAAAGCTTTTACGAAGTGATGTTTTAAGGATATTGGGCATGAACAATAGGAAGGACATGCACATTGAAGTTAGAGCAATCATATTTTTCAGAATTACACATTTATACAAGGTTCAGACTGCTGTGTATTTTTCTCATGTTCATTTGATTTGGGAAGCACTGGTTTATCTTCTAGAGGGGCTCGGTGATGGAGAGGAGGGGCTTTAAATCTTCACATGGCTTTAACTATGTTTTACTGAACTCATCATGGATGGGGATGGAGGCATAGTTTCTTCACTGAAGGGTCAGGTCGATTTCGGGAGACTGCTCCCCTCCCCTTAAGAGGACGGACTTTCTTCAGTGTGGTCCCTTCATGAGGCTTGGATGCTGAGAGCTTCCAGGTTGGTCTGGTTGCTGGTGGAGAAGGTTACTGCTGCTGAGACCCCAAGGGGAAGGGTCAGCATTGTCCAGGGGGTGCTCAGGAAAGCAGACTCCCCACCTCTAGTTTGGTCCAACCACCAGCCACATGGGCAGTTGACCGCCTTCCTAGCTCACCTGCAAAGCCAGCACCTTCCCAAGGTGAGTGCTATTTCTACTTGGTGACAACGTAGTTGGTCTCACCCAATGAAAGCATGTCATTCCCATTACACGACCTTTCATTGCCCCATGCAAAACAATGAGCCCTGGCATCACTGTGTCCAGGAGTGTCTGGCTTCTTCCCAGGACCAGCTTCCATTACAGGCGCCTCCTCGCTGGCTGTGAATGGGTCTCTCTTTGCCCACAGGGAGGAGGACACTGCTCTAATGAGATTGTTTTACCTCCAAATCTTCCCCAGTGATTGTGCAGTGGCAGCCACACAGGATACAATAAAGTAAGACCACAGTTCTACACTATGTATCACTCTTTGTTGTTGTTTTTCCATTTTGATTCCATTTTGATGTGTTGATTCTACTCTGGGGCATGTAGAGATTCTTCCCTTCTCTGCCCCTTTTGTGGACCAACGGGGCAGGGGAGGAGCAGATGGGTGTAATTCCTCTCTCATTCTGGGTCCCACTGTGTCCCAGTGATTGACTTCCTTGAATATTTAAATTCTCCTTTATATTCATTTATTTGAACAGGAACCCCATTTGCATGACTTGAATATGAAAGCAATACAAAAGTGTACACTGAGATGTCTTCAACCAGCCCACCTCCCACCGGCCCTGTGCTCTGCACTTGCCCTCAGTGACCATTCTCCACCACCCTCTTCCTGTCTGCTCAGCCTGGAAGCTGCCCCATGGAGCACACTGACCAGGTCTCTTGACTCCATTTAGTCAGAGGGAGATGCTGACAGAGTTTCCTGAAGTTATTCATCCTGGGTGGTTAACTTCCTCTGCTGCTTTGTTAATCCTGTCCACACTTGGGTACACAGTCTCGACAGTAAACTCTTTTCTGTTAAACCCATCTGAGTGGACCAACAGCTTGTGGTCAGACCCAGGTTGACTGAAGGGTGAGAAAGTAGGGCTCAGAGAGGCTACTCGGCTCTCTCAAAGTCACACAGCTCACTTGTGGAGCAGAGCTCTGCTATGGACTGGATGCTTGTGTCTTTCCCCATCCCCAAGTCACATATTGCAGCCCTAATCCACAATGGGATGGTGTTGGGAGGTGGGGCCTTTGAGGGGTGATTAGGGTTAGAAGAGGTCATGAGGGTGGGGTCCGTGATGGGATTAGTGCCCTTATAAGAAGAGAGAAAGACATGAGAGCTCTCCCTCCACAGGCATGCACTAAATAAAGGGCATATAAGGATGGAAGAAGGAGGTGGTCCGTGCAAGCCAGGAAGCAGGTTCTCACCAGTGCCTGATCTTGGAATTCCAGCCTCCAAAACTGTGAGAAATCAATGTCTGCTGTTTAAGCCACCTATTCTGTGGTATTTTGAGGCCTCAGTAACTAAAACAACCCCAAAAGCCAGGAAGTCATGTGTTTTTGCCTGACTTAGGACACTCTGACTTCCTGAGGAAGGCATTGGGGTCAGCAGGGTTTTGGGTTTCACCATGATATGGCCTATAATCAGGAAGAAACCTTCGCCCTGGTGGTGGCTCCGTGGAGATGCGAGGCCATCAGCAGGAGGCTGCAGGGTGGATTCTCAGAGGGGGCAGCGATGGGGGAGGTGGAGGGGACACCTGGGCAGGGCTTGAGGACAGCTGGCCCAGGTTGGGGGCAGACTCCAGGCTGAGAGACCCGCTCATGGGCACAGAGGGGAAGATCTGTTTGGGCGCATTTCCCCTCCTGAGAATGAGTGTCTTTGATCCCAGTGGGTGGCTGCACTCTGGCTTCACCTTTGCAAATCTTTCTCCTCTGCCCTTTGGTCTGTAAGGCTCGAGCCCTGGGGAGTCCTCAGTTCTGTGACCTCAAAATGTGCTGGGGGTCCAGCGGAGCAGCTAAAAACTGACCTACATTGAGGTCTATCAAGTGAAAGAGGATGTTTTTGCTATATTCGACCCAGGTTCTAATTTATTCATGGGCTGGGTGGCCTCTCAGCATGTTGCCATCTGATACGGGCTTCACCAGAGGATCTGAAAGCCTTTGACCTCCCCACAACCCCCATTTTCCATTCTCAGTGGCTGACTTACTCTTATCAAGTAAACTTTACCAGTTCAATTTTCCATCCAAGGAAAGAAAGGAAGGAAAGAAAAGGCTGGTTCTGAAAAAGGTGAAGAATGTCTCAGAAGGAGAGTTTGGAGAGAAAAAAAATCACAAAGTATAAATAACACAGGAAGAGGGGTAGAGAAGCATTTCTCTCCACTGGTCAGCTCTGCAACATGAGATCTGTTAAGGTGATGAGAGGAGAGGTCGCCTTGTTTTCCTACCTGGGAACATTTTTCTTTGAGCTCTAGCACCCTCTGAATGTGGAGAAAATCCTTCCTGACTTTGCGGTATTCCTACCTGCATTTAGAAAGCCAAGCTCTGTGGGGGGCAAAGCAGGGATAAACTTAAGAAAAGAATGATCTGGAAGGGAGTCTAGTGCAGGACCAGCTTCCTAAGGTGACCAGCTTGCCAACAGCTTCCCTTTCCACTGGGGGACGTGCCCCACCTCCTGAAGTTTTCTATAAAGGGGTCTTTAAATCTTGAATGCTCCAACAGGAGTTGGGTATGGCTGCCCTGACATTCAAGCTTCCTGAAACCCAAAGGGGAGAGTAGGGGCAGAGGAATACTTTTATCATCACCCCTTTTCTAAACTGAAAGAAATAATTATCGAGATCTTTTTAAAACACATTAATTCTCTTGTCTGAATAGAGATTGAAATTTGTTAACCAATAATTAATGTCTTTTTTACCTTTTAATTAAAAGTTAACCGAAAGTGGAAAAGTGCCAAGGAAATTTCTCCCACTGTACCCAGGCAATTCACACACTCTGGGCTTTCCTGACCTGCTGGCCAGTTGAAGGGCCAGAAGGTGGCCTTTGTATGCAAGTGATGAGGACCTTGGGAAGCTTGAAAGAAAAGTTATTTCTTTTATGCAAAATGATGCAAAAGGTAAGGCTGAAACAAGAAAAATGAAAATCATCTCCAAGTCCACAATCCCTTCAGCTACCAATAGCAGCCCCACTTCCTTGCTTCTGGAGAGGAGAGGAAGGCTTTGTTTTGTCTTCCTGGGGATGACTGTGGAGTCATCACAGGTGACTTTCTGTAGCTTTCTCCAGCATCTCCTATAAACGGAGGACAGCTGGCCACCATGTTCTAAGGCTCCACTGGGAAGGTGCCTCCTTTTCGCTCTTCCGATTGTCACGAGCTGTCACAGATGGCATTTAACTAAAATTTCCCCAAAGGATACTGTCTTCCCATCATTGTTTATATCTTAGTTCATGGCATGTGCTATATATTCTGTCCAAGGTTGGAGGATGGGACACAAAGTCCTTACCTAGAAATTATTTTTTTTTATTGTATTTTGCACAATCCAAGTTTAACTTACGTCCTTGTAGGGTTCATACTTATCATTTATTGAGCTCTTCTTAGGTGCCAGGTGCAGTGCTAAAGCCCTGGGGTGTTGGTCTGAGCCCTATGAAATTGCCGATATTCAACTGCAATTGACCTACGAGACCAGACGTTTCCCATGGTTTAACCTAATACCTAATTTCACTTAATCCTCACAATACGTTTATAGGGCAAGTGTCATTTAATTAATTTTTTGGATGGTGAGGAACCACAGTTCAGGGGGGTTAGGGTATTTGCTTAATCTCGCAGAGCCGGTAGGCTGGCAGAGACAGCTGTCTTATACTAAATAGCTTGCGCTATTTTGCACCTTACTTAAGGGCTTGGGAGCCGTCCCTGTGTGTTTCAAGAAGTTTGGACTGAAAATCAGTGCTTTTCAACAGGATGCAGTGCTGTGATCTGAGGAGGTACTTAAAGCAAAGTGGGCAGGTTCAGAGTCACAGTGACCAGGAGGGGCCCCTTTGGCATTTACTGGGTGGGCCAGGGGTGCTAAGGATCCTGTAAAGTGTGGCGTGGTCATGACCCAGGATCAGTCATTTTGCTCCAGGGCCAGTTGCTTCCTCTTTAGGAACTTGGGCTCCACAGGGCATCAACCCCAGGTTTCTTTGGCGTTAGAATCCAATCACTCTGAGGCTTCAAATGGGGCGTTTATTTCTGTGAGTAGCTGATGGGCTGTCTGACCAGCCCCCTTTTGAGGATGTGCTGGTTCTGCCAGGCTCAGGGAGGGCTCCTGGGGAACGTGATTCTGATACGTGACCGCATCCCAGGCATAGTTGATTCATCCAGGGGTGTACCCCACGCTGGGCTGATTTCTGGGAAATTTGACCACATGTACACACAGAGACCGAATGTGACTGGAATCACTACACGTGAACTTGGGCTTGCAGCGGTCATCTTCCAGCCACGTGGGCCTTGAGTAGCCGAGAAGCCCAGTTTGCAGTGCAAGAGGGTAGAAGCCAATCACTAGTGCTTCCTGGTTCCCTGGCAGCCTCCACCTCCCACCCCCAGCCTTCTTTGTTCATCCTCATCTTGCCCTTGACTTCTAGGAGGCAGGCTGCTTCCCTGCAATCAATCCTCTTGGGCTTAAGCGAGCTGGATATGGTTGCTACTTTTCAAAACCAAAACAAGCCTAAGCAAGAGGACTCTCTCTGCTCTACCTTTGCACACACGGAGATGTACAAATGAGCATGCTTCAGACTCCCTCTTTAGAAAATAAAGTTAAACTTCACGCAAACGTGAAGGTGCTCATCTAAATTTGAGTCCACAGGAGGTTAATATTTTTAGAGTAGAAAAACTTAGCTTTCATGGATCAAGGTGAATTTTCCATACTTAAAAAGGCAAATTACTTGTGACACTGAAAGCTGTTATTAATTAAAACAATTTATAAAGGAAAAATTCTTGGTTTCCCAACTTAAACACATTTTTTTTTCTTGAAATCCTTCTTTGAAATCGGTGTTGTTATTTAACTGGAAGTGGATCCAACATTCACCCGTTTATCATGTGTGGCTAATTTTAATAAAATGGACAAGCATTATTATAATTGAGCTACAATTCACAGTAAGAACATGGGTGCACTCCACATCAAATAACTATGGCCTGTGAATGTTTTTCATCCCACTGATTTTTTTGTGGGCACGAGGAGCAGCTACTTCCCTTGCATTCAGATTGTTACCGCTTAAGTATTCTAGCTTAATTATCTTCAAGGTTTCATCTTCATAAAAATGACAAAACTACTTGGAAGTAATAATTTCAACATCGACTAACAGAATTATATGTGAAAAAGTTCCATCCTCAGACGCTGAAAGGAATGATGACAGCAGGAGACCTCTACACTACACTTCTTTCCTTTTTTTAATTGTAAATATCAGATCTCATTGTTATGAAAAAATAATATACTTAATTTATTTAAAAAATGGATTGTACCTGTTACACAATGGGACTCAAATGCTCAGGTCATCAGGCACTTAGGGAAATTCTTTGAGATATGAGAATTTTCTGGAACTTTTCTTCTGGAGTTGACTTTCAAGGTGGATCATCAGGAGTATATGATGGCATTTATGCATTTTTAAGCTTCCTTCTCTGCAATTATGTCTTAGTCAGAATATCTCATCTATGAGCTTAGTAACTCTGCAGCCACTGTGGGGAGAACATTGCATCTGTCCTCCCCACCCGGCCAGCTGCTTAATTAGGGAATTAAATTTTTCTAAAGGCTTTATTTCACTGAATTGAACTGAGTTTTTTTGTAATTTTTACTATATTGGTAATAGGTTCTTTGGTGGGATTTAGTATTTGGAATTATTTAAAGCAAGTGTTCATATTAAATGGAATAAACTTATTTTTTATGCTAATGTTTTCCTGTCCTGAAATGACTAAAATGACAGGAAGGTTTTGCAGGAGATCAAATGTGGACAACATTTTTGCTTTCATCTTGAAAGATTCTAGCACAATTTCCCAGGATCTATTGACATATGCATTAGGTCCAGAGAGTGGGCACCATATATAATTCTTTCATGACCCATTTAAATGCTGTTTGACTTAGAAGGTGCCACTGGGAATATGTTATGATTGTTTACTTTCTGTCTGCCCCTTTCTCCAGCCCTTGGGACACACACACACGTACACACCGCCTGCCCCCCCCCTTCCAAATCTTTGTCCTGAACAACCCTTGGTACAAGGACAGGGCTCTATTAAGGGGTTTGAGGGAATGAGACAGTGGTATCCACCAGGTTATACACCCAAGAAGAAATGTGATCAAAATTTTAAATTTTACTACCATATAAACTATTATTTTTTTTCTCTCTTGAGGGAAAATAGGTGGATTGTCTGAACTCAGGGAATTGAAAGTTATATCGTGGGTGAGTAACAACAACTAAACCACCTGTTCCCTGGTATTTTTGTTTCCGGATCACTTGGGGTTTCTCACGTAGACACTGTCTGAGATGCAAGACTCATTTCATCCCACATGACCCCGAGGACTTCTCCTGGGTGCTCTCGTGATCACGGGCTGACCGTGTGTAGTATTTACGAATCCTCCTAAGCCCTCTCTAGCCTCATGACGGACACTTCCCCCGATACCAGTGCGTCCAGGCATGCTATCATTACAGGCTGCCATGCAGGCAGCACACACATTTTGGAGTCATGCTGCTTGTTTCTAAAAACAAGCCTTTACAGTTACTAACTGTGGGACTTCAGGAGAATTACCAATTTCTCTGAACCACAGGTTCTTTATCTGAAAAAACGAGCTTAATAGAATTCCCTACCTTATTCAGTTTCATGAGCACTAAATGTAATGAGGCACCTAAGGGGCTATCCGGGCGGGCTTTATCAGGAGGCAGAAATCACACCAGTTTTTGCTCAGATTGGAGTTGGTATAAAAATTGATAATGAGTAGAGTTGTTGACTAGGGACCAAAGGAGCAAAAAGAAAACATTAAGGTGTCCTAGAGGAAGGAAGTATGGGAAGCAGCTCCCACCCTTGGGGCTGAGGGAACAAAGGGAAGACTTGGGATTATTAAAACTTAGAAGCTTAGAGGAAGGGCCTCGCGGAGCTGAGGTTCAGACCTCTGAGGATGGGGGTGCAGTGTGGCTCGGGCTGGTGTGTCTCGAAGGAGCCCGGTGAGGCTTGTTCTGCAAATGTAGGCAAAACCACCAGGGAGATCCAGCCAGGAGGAGTTGCGCTGCTGGGGTGAAGAGGTGCTGCCACCGAGAGGAACAGGAATCAAGCAGGAAGAGCAAGAAAGAAACGGGAAGGAACACATCTCTCCTTCCTCCTCCATCCTTGAAGCATCTTTCCCGTGCTCCCTCGTGGCTGACTCTGGAAACGAGTGGCTGGCCAAGCTGAAGTGTGCATTGCAGAGTCCCACATAAAGGATCGTGGAGCAGAGACATAAGAGGGAGAGCCTACTAATTCCATCCCCTTTGCGATCAGTTTCTACGAAGTGAACTAATTGTATTTTCCTGTTTTTTTGGTATATGCCAGGTGAGTTTTTGATGCCAGACGCTATGAATATCAGATTATCGGGTGCTGGACTTTACTGCATTCTTTCAAAGAGTGTTGGGTTATTTTTCTGGCACACGAGTAGGTCACCTGTGGATCGGTGTGAGTCTTTTGAGGCTTGCTGTCAGGCTTTGTCATGTGAGCCAAGAACAGTCTTTACTCTGGGACTGGTTTAACGCTGTCACTAAGGCATGGGCCGTTGAGGCCTTGACCCCATGCCCAAGATTGCTCCTCTTTGCCTGGTGGGAACGGGCATGGTTTCCAGTTCCGTGGGACCTCCAGGGATTCTTCAGGGGCTCTTCTCCAGCTCTGGGAGGTTTCTTCCACTTTGGGATCAGGGAGTGACTTTTGCATAGATCACTGTTCAGTCCAAGATTGAAGGGAAACTCTGCAGATCTCTGCAGCTCTCTCCCTGCTGCAGCCTCTTTTCTGCTTTGCAGCCTTGCAAACCTCAGTCTCCCTGGTGCCCTTGGCTTCACACATAGTCTTCAATTCCTAATTAATCACCAGCCTTGCCTTATTTTTCTCCAAAGCCTTGATTTCCTCAGCAACAGCCACATCTCATTCTGCTGTCATTATGCTTACGCTTTCCTATCTACTTCTCGAAAGCCTGACACGCGTCTCCTTACCCTGCATGCTCGCTTCTGCAGGGGTAGCACCCCACCTCACCAGGGTGAACGTTTCAGCCACCGTGTGGCTGCACCTCAGGGGCCTCTGCGCTCCACCTGCTGCCGTTGGGGGTTCTCCTGGCCAGCTGGCCAGCAGGTGGTCCAGCTCCTAACCCCAGGTCAGGGTCTGCTTTCTCCTGTCACAACTGTCTGTGTCAGGTTGTACCTGTAAGTAGACTCTGAGGTGGAGGTTAAAATATTCTCAGGGTGATCGAGGGGGTGTCCTGTCATCATAGCCATGTGGGAGTTGTGAGTGAAAAAGGGCTGCCTGGCCTATCAGTGAACAAAGGATGTCACAGCCATCACACTACTACATCCACCCCCTCGGTGAGCCCTGAGGGAACTCAGGAGGGAGACAAATGGGCTTCCCACTGCCCAGCTCTCAGCCACTGCAGCCGCCCCCAGCTGTGCCCTGTGAGGGGATTCAGGATGGAGAAAAGCAGGATGCTGGCCCTAGATGGTTAAGGTGCCTATCAAAGGAGTGATTTCACTGAGCCCAGACTCTTGCATCTTCCCATACACAGAAAAGCGCTAAAGTCATTAACTTGAGATGTCTGGTTTTCTTTAATTAACAGTAATCTTTTGACTACATGGTCTTCGTTGCAAAAACTCCTGTATATCCTGGATCCTCCCTGACCTCTTCAGAGCAGTCCTTCTGAGTGATCTGAGATGCTGCGTCCCAGGCTTAAATCCTCAGCTTTGCCTGCCAAACAAAATGTCATTCTCAACTTTTAGGTTGTGCTTTTCTTTTTTCCAGTCGACAGAGTGAAGGCCAGGGTGGAGCAGAGGGGGCATGTGGGCTGTGATTCCAGCAGATCCCACAGAAAGCTTCAGAGCTGGGATGGATAACCCTGCAGAATTGCCCTGAATTGCGACAAGGGGGCCAGGTCCTTGTTGGATGTGGCTGTGTCTCTGGCGTGGCATAGCGGCTTTGGGTGAGGCAGCTCCCTCGGGTTGAGAGCAGGCTTCCTGGGGGACTGAGTACAGGGCTGAGTCCATCACGACCACCGACACTCAGCAGCCGGGGAATCAAGCCTTCCGTCCTGGGAGGGCGAGGGTCTGGGGTGGCCACTGGAGTGTCCTCCATAGAAAGAACCTCAGCCGTGGTCCAGTGTCCAAGTCTGCTTGAGCTTCCATAACACAGGACCACACACTGGGTGGCTTAAACAACTGACATTTATTATCTCACTGTCTGGAGGCTGGAAGTCCAAGATCAAAGTGTCAGCAGGGTTGGTCTCCTGGGACCTCTCTCCTTGGATGTAGATGCCATTTCCTTCCTGTGTCCTCATAAGGTCATCCCTCTGTGTGTGTTTGTGTCCTAATCTCCTCTTCTCATAAGGACTCCAGCCATATTAGATTAGGGTCCATCCATATGACTTCATTTCACCTTGATTACATCATTAAAAGCCCCATCTGCAAGTACAGTCACATGGGTGTTAGGACTTCAATGTATGAATTGGGGTTTGGGGTGGGGAATGGGGGGCCACAATTCAGCCTGTAATGCCGGACAAGTGGGATGGCTCTGCAGAATCACTGATTTGAAAATTTGAGTACAGTTGTTGGAGAGTGAATTGGAGGAGTTCACCTGTGTAGGAAGGAAAGACAGGGAGAATAATTAAGGACGCAACAAAGCACGATTCTGAATGCTGTCACAGCTGCCGAGATGGGACAGCCCTCCCACCAGGCCCCAACGTTGGCCTTCTGAGAAGGGGCTCTTTGAATACAAACACCCACTGACCTTTCCATCAAAGAGCACGCTGCAGGGTGTGGCACGCTGGCTCTGGGAGCTGCCCAGGAGGCCTCATCCCGGGGACCGACTTGGACATTTAATTGGGCTAAAAGGGACCACAGGTGATAAGATGACCTTTTCATCTATAAACAGGGAGTGATTTAAAAATTTTTTTTATTTTAAAGATTTTTTTTTGACGTGGACCACTTTTAAAGTCTTTATTGAATTTGTTACAATATTGCTTCTGTTTTACGTTTTGGTGTTTTGGCCATGAGGCATGTGGGATCTTAGCTCCCCGACTAGGGATCGAACCCTCACTCCCTGCACTGGAAAGTGAAGTCTTAACCACCGGACCGTCAGGGAAGTCCCTAAACTGGGAGTGATTTAAACCTTGAGAACAGTAGCAGCTTCAGGTAAGACTGTTGCACTTGAAATTAGAAGAAGAGACAAGAGAGAGGGTCCACAGAATCGTGGCAGAGGGGTTTGACCCATATGTGTCCGTCTCCCATATAATCCCCCTTTCTCTTCTGCTGGTGGAGCCTTTTGTAAATAAAGAGTGACTCCACCAAGGGTCAAGGTGGGGTGGAAGGTTGGATAAGTAAACTCAAGTTATTTTAGCTGAGACAGAGAGATATGGGGTGGGTGGGAGAGAAGAGAAAGCTCAAAGATAACAAACTTGCAATGCCTTCCAGAAATAATAAAATGTACACATATATCATCCAGAGTGGCCAGTTAAGGGTGACCTCTAGAGCAGGGGTCCCGAACCCCCGGGCTGCGGACCAGTACCGGTCCACGGCCTGTTAGGAACCGGGCCGCACAGCAGGAAGTGAGCAGCGAGCGAGTGAAGCTTCACTGCCTCTCCCCGCTGCTCGCATTACCGCCTGAACCATCCCTGCCCCGCGCTCCTCTCCCACCCCGCCACCAGTCCTTAGAAAAATTGTCTTCCACTAAACTGGCCCCTGGTGCCAAAAGGGTTGGGGACCGTTGCTCTAGAGCACAGAAGGTGGGGAACCCACATGTTGGGCAGGGGCGAAGTAGCAGGGGCAAGACGGCAGCTGTGCGATATTTACTAAAACCTTGGAAGGCCATTACCGAATATTTCTATTAATCTATGTTTTTCTTTAAAAAGGCAGTAAAACACAGTCATGGAGGTTTACCACAAGTCAATCTCTTGCCAGCAATTAATTAATTAATTTACAGTAGGTCCTTGTTGGTTATTTATTTTAAATATAGCAGTGTGTACATGTCAAGCCCAAACTCCCTAATTATCCCTACCCACCTCACCTTCCACCATTCTCCCCTGGTAACCATAAGTTCATTCTCTAAGTCTGTGAGTCTGTTTCTGTTTTGTAAAAAAGTTCATTTGTATCATTTTTTTAGATTCTGCACATGTGATATCACGTGATATTTGTCTTTCTCTGTCTGACTCACTTCCCTTAGTATGATCATCTCCAGGTCCACCCATGTTGCTGCAGGTGGTATTATTTCATTCTTTGTAATGGCCAGCAATTTTTTGAAATGTTTTAAAAAGTTGTCTTAATAGCATAGAGATTTTTGAAATATCCTCTTTTCTCCTTTTCAAAAGAGAAAATTCTTACACATTAGCTTTGGAAAGTGAATCTAATTTTATAGAAAAAAAGAGAGTTTTCTTTATATAGCAACATTCACACTCAGTGACCAATAGGATACTTATTTGTTGGAAAGTAGTGTTGGGAGCTGACGCCATGCTGGGCGGGGTCAGTGGAAGAGTGTACTGGGTGGGATGGTGTCATTCTCTTTCAAGAGACTTAAAATCAAGGCGAGACTAGATTTGTGTAAACAGCAAACACATGAATGAAGCATTGTGATAAAGAAATGTTTCTAGGAGAGGTTTGTAGAATTAGGTTGCATTTGCACTTTTGTAGATACAACCAGGGTAGCCTCCCGGCTCTGGACCATGTGACATCCAGAGGTTGGCAGAGGGCTGGGATCTGGAGGAGGGATAAGAATTCAAGGCAGCAGGAAACAAGGTGGGGGATCAAAGACAGGAGCCCGCTGGGTCTGTCCATTAGGGTGGGGATGCTGAGACTTGGGGGTGGGGACCTATATTCCCCAAGGGACCAGTGTTGACTTCTGGTTGGGGAGCAGTAAAGGCAGAAGGGAGGGGGAAATCCAGCCACTGATGCTGAGCTGGCGAATCCTCCATCACGGGAGGATGGTCACATTCTCTGTCCTGAAGCCTTTCATGTTGAGGGATTAGGACGGCACTGCTGCACATGGAGTTCACAAAAAGCCACAAAAGATGAAGTGGTAGAGAAGCAAAGGTGGAGAAATGAAAGAGGAGGTGGATCTTTTTAAAACTCCCACATCTCCTGCCATTGTACGCAAGTGATGCATTGGGTCTGAAAGTCTGAGGAAAAGCCTTAGGTCATCAATATATAGTATCCCTCTAAGTAAGCCCAAAGGAAGATTTGAAAGACCGCCTGGTCCAACTTTGCACCTTCAGGCAGGATTATGCTTCCAAGAAGATGAAAATAATCTATCCATATTGTATATTTTTTCATAAATTATAGAACCACATGTCTGTATTTTAATTCAGCAAGGCTGAAGAATTCTCCCAGGTCTAATATAGGAAGCTGTAGATCTAATTCTCCTGAAGTTCCTTCAAAATTTATTTCCCAGCTCAATATATTTAGTGTATATATTTTTGCTTATGTTGGCAGATGTGAGGTTTTACTACTTCTATATTACCAGTGAAGGAAATGAGACACTGAGGAATGCAGAGGCGTAGCCAAGGTCATAGGGAAAACGATTGCTCCTGTCAAGGATTAAAGTTCTAAGCTTCTGGTTCCTGGCTTCATCTATCATGTAATACGGTGTTTGGCTGATCTGACGAGGGTCATAGGATAGGGCTGTGTTGAAGCTGTTTAAATAAGACTGGTCCATGTACGAGTCAGCAATGTCTGTGCACATCCTAACAGGAGGTAAGGGGAGTGGGGGTAGGTGGCAAGACGGAGCCTGGGAAGTTTGGAAAGAGTGAGTAAGTGATGTGTGTGTGTGTGTGTGTGTGTGTCCTATCACTGATTCAAGCAGTGATTCTCAAACATGACTGCTTATCAGAACGACATGGCAAGGTTTAAAGACCATCTGTTTATTGTTTATTACCCTTGTCCTTGGGGAGTCCAAGAGGAGGACCTTTGCCATCCTTGGTCTCATGGCTGGTTGGGGCACCAGTGCCCCAAGTGCATGGATGGGGCTGGCTGAGATTTGTGGGCCAAGAGCCCACCTGGGCACGTGAGAGAGGAGCACTCTGTGTCAGGGTGCCCGTGGAACTGGCCGCAAGCATCGTGGAGATGTGTGGGGTGCACACGGAGATGCGTCCTGTGTCACCCATGGGCACTGATTTCCCACGGGCAGCTTGCTTCTCCCTCTGTGGCCACACTCAGCATTGCCTTGTGTTTTCTTTTTAATCATCTTTATTGGAGTTTAACTGCTTTAAATGGTGTGTTAGTTTCTGCTTTGTAACAAAGTCAATCAGTTATACATAAACATATGTTCCCATATCTCTTCCCTCTTGCGTCACCCTCCCTCCCACCCTCCCTATCCCACCCCTCTAGGTGGTCACAAAGCACAGAGCTGATCTCCCTGTGCTATGCGGCTGCTTCCCACTAGCTATCTATTTTAGGTTTGGTAGTGTATATATGTCCATGCCACTCTCTCACTTTGTCACAGCTTACGCTTCCCCCTCCTTGTATCCTCAAGTCCATTCTCTAGTAGGTCTGTGTCTTTATTCCCGTCTTGATCTTAGGTTCTTCATGATTCATTTAAAAAAAAATTTTTTTTTTTAGATTCCATATATATGGGTTAGCATACAGTATCTGTTTTTCTCTTTCTGACTTACTTCACTCTGTATGACAGACCCTAGGTCCGTCCATCTCACTACAAATAACTCAATTTCACTTCTTTTATGGCTCAGTAATATTCCATTGTATATATGTGCCACATCTTCTTTATCCATTCATCTGTTGATGGACAATTTTGTTGCTTCCATGTCCTGGCTATTGTAAGTACAGCTGCAATGAAAATTTTTGTATATGAATCTTTTTGAATTATGGTTTTCTCAGGGTATATGCCCAGTAGTGAGATTGCTGGGTCGTATGGTAGTTCTATTTGTAGTTTTTTAAGGAACCTTCATACTGTTCTCCACAGTGGCTGTATCAATTTATATTCCCACCAACAGTGCAAGAGGGTTCCCTTTTCTCCATACCCTCTCCAGCATTTATTGTTTGTAGATTGTTTTATGATGCCCATTCTGACCGGTGTGAGATGATATCTCATTGTAGTTTTGACTTGCATTTCTCTAATGATTAATGATGTTGTGCATTCTTTCATGTGTTTGTTGGCAATCTGTATATCTTCTTTGGAGAAATGTCTATTTAGGTCTTCTGCCCATTTTTGGATTGGGTTGTTTGTTTTTTTGATATTGAGCTGCATGAGCTGCTTGTATATTTTGGAGATTAATCCTTTGTCAGTTGCTTCATTTGCAAATATTTTCTCCCATTCTGAGGGTTGTCTTTTTGTCTTATTTATGGTTTCCTTTGCTGTGCAAAAGCTTTTAAGTTTCATTAGGTCCCATTTGTTTATTTTTGTTTTTATTTCCATTTCTCTAGGAGGAGGGTCAAAAAGGATCTTGCTGTGATTTATGTCTTAGAGTGTTCTGCTTATGTTTACTTCTAAGAGTTTGATAGTGTCTGGCCTTACATTTAGGTCTTTAATCCATTTTCAGTTTATTTTTATGTATGGTGTTAGGGAGTGTTCTAATTTCATTCTTTTACATGTAGCTGTCTAGTTTTCCCAGCACCACTTATTGAAGAGGCTGTTTGCTCCCCACTGTATATTCTTGCCTCCATTATCAAAGATAAGGTGACCATATGTGCGTGGGTTTATCTCTGGGCTTTTTATCCTGTTCCATTGGTCTATATTTCTGTTTTTGTCAGAACCATACTGTCTTGATTACTGTAACTTTGTAGTATAGTCTGAAGTCAGGGAGCCTGATTCCTCCAGCTCCATTTTTCTTGCTCAAGATTGATTTGGCTATTTGGGGTCCTTTGTGTTTCCATACAGATTGTGAAATTTTTGGTTCTAGTTCTGTGAAAAATGCCAGTGGTAGTTTGATAGAGATTGCATTGAATCTGTAGATTGCTTTGGGTCGTATAGTCATTTTCACAATGTTGATTCTTCCAATCTAGGAACATGGTAGATCTCTCCATCTATTTGTATCATCTTTAATTTCTTTCGTCAGTGTCTTATAATTTTCTGCATGCAGGCCTTTTGTCTCCTTAGGTAGGTTTATTCCTAGATATTTTATTCTTTTTGTTGCAGTGGTAAATGGGAGTGTTTTCTTAATTTCACTTTCAGATTTTTCATCATTAGTGTATAGGAATGCAAGAGGTTTCTATGCATTAATTTTGTATCCTGCTACTTTACCAAATTCATTGATTAGCTCTAGTAGTTTTCTGGTAGCATCTTTAGGATTCTCTATGTATAGTATCATGTCATCGGCAAACAGTGACAGCTTTACTTCTTCTTTTCTGATTTGGCCTCCTTTTATTTCCTTTTCTTTTCTAATTGCTGTGGTTAATACTTCCAAAACTATGTTGAATAATAGTGCTAACAGTAGGCAACCTTGTCTCATTCCTGATCTTAGTGGAAGTGTTTTCAGTTTTTCACCATTGAGAATGATGTTGCCTGTGGGTTTGTCATTTATGGCCTTTATTATGTTGAGGAAAGTTCCCTCTGTGCCTACTTTCTGGAGGGTTTTTATAAATGGATGTTGAATTTTGTCAAAAGCTTTCTCTGCATCTATTGAGATCATATGGTTTTTCTCCTTCAATTTGTTAATATGATGTGTCACATTGATTGATTTACGTATATTGAAGACTCCTTGCATCCCTGGGATAAACCCCACTTGATCATGGTGTATGATCCTTTTAATGTGCTGTTGGATTCTGTTTGCTAGTATTTTGTTGAAGATTTTTGCGTCCATGTTCATCAGTGATATTGGCCTGTAGTTTTCTTTCTTTGTGACATCCTTGTCTGGTTTTGGTATCAGGGTGATGGTGGTCTCGTAAATGACTTTGGGAGTGTTCCTCCCTCTGCTATATTTTGGAAGAGTTTGAGAAGCATAGGTATTAGCTCTTCTCTAAATCTTTGATAGAATTCACCTGTGAAGCCATCTGGTCCTGGGCTTTTGTTAGTTGGAAGATTTTTAATCACAGTTTCAATTTCGGTGCTGGTGATTGGTCTGTTCATATTTTCTATTTCTTCCTGGTTCAGCCTTAGAGAGTTGTGCTTTTCTAAGAATTTGTCCATTTCTTCCGGATTGTCCATTTTATTGGCGTATAGTTGCTTGTAGTAATCTCTCATGATCCTTTGTATTTCTGCAGTGTCAGTTGTTACTTCTCCTTTTCCATTTCTAATTCTATTGATTTGAGTCTTCTCCCTTTTTTTCTTGATGAGTCTGGCTAATCAATTTTTTTTCTCTTCTTAAGGTACCAACTTTTAGTTTTATTGATCTTTGCTATTGTTTCCTTCATTTCTTTTTCATTTATTTCTGACATGATCTTTGTGATTTCTTTCCTTCTGCTAACTTTGGGGTTTTTTGGCTCTTGTTTCCCTAATTGCTTTAGGTGTAATGTTAGGTTGTTTATTTGAGATGTTTCTTGTTTCTTAAAGTAGGATTGTATTGCTATAAACTTCCTCCTTAAAACTGCTTTTGCTGCATCCTATAGGTTTTGGGTCATTGTGTTTTCATTGTCAATTTTTTTCTAGGTATATTTTGATTTCCTCTTTGATTTCTTCAGTGATCTCTTGGGTATTAAATAGTGTATTGTTTAGCCTCCATGTGTTTGTATTTTTTACAGATCTTTTCCTGTAATTGATATCTAGTCTCATAGCGTTGTGGTTGGAAAAGATATTTGATACAATTTCAATTTTCTTAAATTTACCAAGGCTTGATTTGTGACCCAAGATATGATCTATCCTGGAGAATGTTCCATGAGCATTTGAGAGGAATGTGTATTTTGTTGTTTTGGGATGGAATGTCCTATAAATATCAATTAAGTCCATCTTGTTTAATGTATCATTTAAAGCTTATGTTTCCTTATTTATTTTCATTTTGGATGTCTGTCCATTGGTGAAGGTGGTGTGTTAACGTCCCCTACTGTAAGGGTGTTACTGTAGATTTCCCCTTTTATGGCTGTTAGTATTTGCCTTATGTATTGAGGTGCTCCTATGTTGGGTGCATAAATATGTACAATTGTTATATCTTCTTCTTGGATTGATCCCTTGATCATTATGTATTGTCCTTCTTTGTCTCTTGTAGTAGACTTTGTTTTAAAGTTTATTTATTCTGATATGAGAATTGCTACTCCAGCTTTCTTTTGATTTCTACTTTCATGGAATATCTTTTTCCATTCCCTCACTTTCAGTCTCTATGTGTCCCTAGGTCTGAATTGGGTCTCTTGTAGACAGCATATATATGGGTCTTGTTTTTGTATCCATTCAGCCAGTCTGTCTTTTGGTTGGAGGATTTAATCCATTTACATTTAAGGTAATTATCGATATGTATGTTCTTGTTCCCATTTTGTTAATTGTTTTGGTTTGTTATTGTAGGTCTTTTCCTTCTCTTGTGTTTCCTGCCTAGAGAAGTTCCTGTAGCATTTGTTGTAAAGCTGGTTTGGTGGTGCTGAATTCTCTTAGCTTTTGCTTGTCTGTAAAGATTTTAATTTCTCCATCAATTCCCAATGAGATCCTTGCTGGGTAGAGTAATCTTGGTAGTAGGTTTTTCCCTTTCATCACTTTAAATATGTCTTGCCACTCCCTTCTGACTTGCAGAGTTTCTGCTGAAAGATCAGCTGTTAACCTTATGGGGATTCCCTTGTGTGTTATTTGTTGTTTTTCCCTTGCTGCTTTTAATATTTATCCTTTGTATTTAATTTTTGATAGTTTGATGAATATGTGTCTTGGCTTGTTTCTCCCTGGATTTATCCTGTATGGGACTCTCTGCGCTTCCTGGACTTGATTAACTATTTCCTTTCCCATATTAGGGAAGTTTTCAACTCTAATCTCTTCAAATATTTTCTCAGTCCCTTTCTTTTTCTCTTCTTCTTCTGGGAAACCTATAATTCGAATGTTGGTACGTTAAATGTTGTCCCAGAATTCTCTGAGACTGTGCTCAATCCTTTTTATTCTTTATTCTGCTCTGCAGTAGTTATTTCCACTATTTTATCTTCCATGTCACTTATCCTTTCTTCTGCCTCGATTATTCTGCTACTGATTCCTTCTAGGGAATTTTTATATTCATTCATTGTGTTGTTCATCACTGTTTGTTTTCTCTTTAGTTCTTCTAGGTCCTTGTTAAACGTTTCTTGTGTTTTCTCCATTCTATTTCCAAGATTTTGGATCATCTTTACTATCCTTATTCTGAATTCTTTTTCAGGTAGACTGCCTATTTCCTCTTCATTTGGTAGGTCTGGTGGGTTTTTGCGTTGCTCCTTCATCTGCTGTGTGTTTCTCTGTCTTCTCATTTTGCTTAACTTACTGTGTTTGGGGTCTCCTTTTTGCAGGCTGCAGGTTCGTAGTTCCCGTTGTTTTTGGTGTCTGTCCCCAGTGGCTAAGGTTGGTTGAGTGTGTTGTGTAGGCTTCCTGGTGGAGGGGACTAGTGCCTGTGTTCTGGTGGATGAGGCTGTATCTTGTCTGTCTGGTGGACAGGTCCATGTCTGGTGGTGTGTTTTGGGGTGTCTGTGACCTTATTATTATATTAGGCAGCCTCTCTGCTAATGGGTGGGGTTGTGTCTTGCTAGTTGTTTGGCATAGGGTGTCCTGCACTGTAGCTTGTTGTGAGTGGAGCTGGGTCTTGGTGTTGAGATGGAGATCTCTGGGAAATATTTGCTGTTTGATATTACTTGGAGCTGGGAGGTCTCTTGTGGGCCTGTGTCCTTAACTTGGCTCTCCCACCTCAGAGGCACACCCATGATGCCTGGCTGGAGCACCCAGAGTCTGTCATCCACATGGCTCAGAATAAAAGGGAGAAAAAGAAAAAGAAGGAAAGAAAGAAGAAGATAACATAAAATAAAATAAAATAAAGTAAAATAAAATAAAGTTATTAAAATAAAAAGTAATTATTAAAAAAAATTTTTTAAGTAGTAAAGAAACAAGAGAGCCACCAAACCAAAAACAAATCCACCAATGATAACAAGCACTAAAAACTATACTAAAAAAACAAACAAACACCAAAAAAACTGGACAGACAGAACCCTAGGACAAGTGGTAGAAGCAAAGATATACAGACAAAATCACACACAGAAGCATATGCATACAAAATCACAAAAAGGGGAAAAGGGGAAAAATATATATATTGTTGCTCCCAAAGTCCACCTCCTCAATTTGGGACGACTTGTTATCTATTCAGGTATTCCACAGATGCAGGGTACATCAAGTTGATTGTGGAGATTTAATTCACTGCTCCTGAGGCTGCTGGGAGAGATTTCCCTTCTCTGTTCGCACAGCTCCCGGGGTTCAGCTTTGGATTTGGCCCCGCCTCTGCTTGTAGGTCGCTTGAGGGTGTCTGTTCACGCCCAGACAGGACTGGGTTAAAGGAGCAGCTGATTCGGGGGCTCTGACTCACTCAGGCTGGGGGTAGGGAGGGGTCCGGAGTGCGGGGCGAGCCTGCGGCGGCAGAGGCCAGCGTGACGTTGCACCAGCCTGAGGCACACCGTGTGTTCTCCCGGGGAAGTTGTCCCTGGATCCCGGGACCCTGGCAGTGGCAGGCTGCACAGGCTCTGGTAGGGGAGGTGTGGATAGTGACCTGTTCTTGCACACAGGCTTCTTGGTGGCGGCGGCAGCAGCCTTAGCATCTCATGCCCATCTCTGGGGTCCACGCTCATAGCCACAGCTCGTGCCCATGTCTGGAGCTCATTTAGGCGGTGCTCTGAATCCCCTCTCCTCGCGCACCCCGAAACAATGGTCTCTTGCCTCTTAGGCAGCTCCAGACTTTTTCCCGGACTCCCTCCCGGCTAGCCGTGGCGTACTAGCCCCCTTCAGGCTGTGTTCACACAGCAACCCCAGTCCTCTCCCTGGGATCCAACCGAAGCCTGAGCTTCAGCTCCCTGCCCCGCCCACCCCAGCGGGTGAGCAGACAAGTGTCTCGGGCTGGTGAGTGCTGGTCGGCACCGATCCTCTGTGCGGGAATCTCTCTGCTTTGCCCTCCGCACCCTGTGGCTGCGCTCTCCTCCGCAGTTCCGAAGCTCCCCCGCTCCACCACCCGCAGTCTCCGCCCGCAAAGGGGCTCCTAGTGTGTGGAAACCTTTCATCCTTCACAGCTCCCTCCCACTGGTGCAGATCCCATCCCTATTCTTTCATCTCTGTTTTTTCTTTTGTCTTTTGCCCTACCCAGGTACATGGGGAGTTTCTTGCCTTTTGGGAGGTCTGAGGTCTTCTGCCAGCATTCAGTAGGTGTTCTGTAGGAGTTGTTCTACATGTAGATGTATTTCTGGTGTATCTGTGGGGAGGAAGGTGATCTCCATATCTTACTCTTCGGCCACCTTGAAGCTGTCTCTGCCTTGTGTTTTCTAAAACAGACACAACCTCACAACTTATTAACAAGAGGTAACTGCTTTACTAAAGATGCCCTGGGGAATGAATAGTGTTAAACTGTGTGGGACATGGCAAACACTGACGAAATCCCCTTTAAGGTCCTTCTAGCCTTTCCCCAAAGGTCCTCTCCAAGTGCTTGCTAGGTTTTCTATATGTTTGCTTGAGTCACCATGACAAAGCACTGCAGGATGGGAGGCTTAACCAATAGAAAGTTACTTTCTCTCAGTTCTGGGGGCTGGAAGTCCAATATCAAGGTGTTGGCAGGGTTGGTTTCTCCTGAGGCCTTTCTCCTTGTCTTGTAGGTCATCTTCTCTCTGTGTCTCCACATCTTCCCTCTGTAATGGGACTGTGTCCAAATTTCCTCTTCTTATAAGACACCAGTCCTATTGGACTTGGGACTGTCCACATGACCTCATTTTACCTTAATTACCTCTTTTAAGACCCTATTTCCAAATACAGTCACATTTGGAGTTATGATGGGTTAGAACCTTGATACATGAATTTTGTGGGGGACACAATTCAGCCTATATCATCATCCATCCAGAACCTTTATACACCCCCCTCCCAGCTTGTCCCAATCAATTGCATGCTCTACTCAGTAAAGCCACAGCCCATACTCTGTACACCACCAATCCTGGCCCCTCTCCTTGGGAACTCCCGTTAAAGTGTACTTACTGATCCCTAAATCTCAAGCTGTTGCAATTCTATACGTGTGTCTGTGGGAGGAGAAAATCCATGTCTGCACCAGAGCCAGGGCAGCAGAGCACAGGCTGGTTCTTGGTGTCCCTTCTCTTGTGTCCTCTGCCCTAGCACAGCCTGCAAAACCATGGGATGCCGCCAAGGTTGCTGCTGGGAGAGCTCCCCGACTCCCTCCAGCCACCGGGTGCTCAGAATTCCCAGACACACAGGCTCCCCTTCGGAGGGTGTGGTTCTGCTTCTCAAGGGCAGGATGGAGCCCTGCTCTCCCTCCTCTGGTCTGTGGTACATTTGCGGATAGCACTGCAGTCCCATTTCTCCACCTTGACCTTCCTCTTCCCAACTCCACTTTCTAACCCACTGGGGAGTCCTAAAAGCATCCCACCTGGGCTCTCCCACGTGTGAAATTGGGAACAGGGGGCGGGAGGAAGGAGGGTGAGAATTTAAGGAACACACTGTCAGGATGTGCCAGCAGGCAGATGCTTTGATAGCTTGCAAATGATTTGTGTGGTTAAGATATGTATATGTATGCATAATTTATATATTAAGTCCATTTCTGTTGCTCTGTGAAATAGGATTTATTATAATGAATGTACCAATCTTCCCATTGAAAGGGGCCTTTCTACAGACACAATTCCTACCTAAAGCTGCTAAAAATTAAGAAGATAGGTTCCCACAAGCCATAGGAGGGAGACTCGTGTTTCTTGCTGCTTCGTGGTCCTGCTCACGTGTGCTCACAGGGCACAGATGAGGGCTCAGACCCAGCGCTTCTGCCTCAGCCTCCTCGGGCAGCCTATGCTCACAGGTTTTGAAGTTTCCATCCGGTGCTCGTGCTGTTGATTGTATTTATCTGTTCTGGTTCCATCTTGAAATGTACATTCTGGTTCGAACACTCCCCAAAGAACCACGTTCAAGCCTCTTCTTTGATGGCGTCCAGAGGGGTTCTGTTCTCTCCTTTCACTGTGCTTTTATTCTTTGGTATGAAGCTCATCAACCCCCTCCTGGGAACTGGGGAGCTGCCAGCAGGGCCAGGACCAGGCTGGCACAATTCTGGCACCCAGGGCACACAATTTAAGGAGGCGCTGATTCTCGGGTTTGAGCAAGTGCAGCGTCAGCATGTGCATGGACCTGAGAGTGAGTGCCTCCTTAAATCTTGCACCTGCCCTGCGGTCACCACTTCTTACTTCCTCCTCCAAATGCAGGAAGTAGCTTCTGTGGATCCAACAGGTTGGGTTTCAAACAGTAGGTCACCCAAATATTCCCAGGTCCCACCAGGGCATCTGCATCCCAGGGTGGCTGCGAGGCAGAGATGGTGGGACTCCACCCCGGAGCAGTCACCGTGGGCCATTCCCAGGCAGTAAGGACAATCAGGAAAGAACAGGGAATGGGGAGACAATTAAGATTTGCCATGATTGTTGGGGTGCAGAGCTGGGGGTGCCCACTGGAAACAGAAAGCCTGGACAAGGAGGGCATGGAGGTGGCCTGAAAACCCCCTGGGGCGTGAAGTGAGGGAGGAAGGAGCCGTGGAGGAGGAAGTTGAAGGGAGATGCTGCTGAGGTGATGGAGGTGATGGAAGCCAATGCAGGAGAGTCAGAGACAGGGCTCTGACTAGCATTGATTCCAAGAGCAGCTGCTGATTGAATGTCTGTGTTCTGGGTGAAAGGTGAGGCCCGTGGGGCATCTGAGGATCATATTGCTGTACCCAGGTCCTCATTTATTTATCTACATGAGCTATTCCATAGTCACCACTTGGGTATGTTTGTACTTCCAGTAGGTCCTTGGCACGTGAGGAGTTACTGTTATCCTTCGGAAGATTTGCCATGAGAAGGCATCGTTGTTACCACTCTGAGGCTCCTGTGCTTGAATCTGGGCCCAGTTGAAGCCGGCAAGTTGCAGGAAGGACCAAGGAGACAGGCAGTCACACGCATCTCAGTTCTGTGCATCAGCTACATTCTCATCTGTGACGTCTGCCTTGTGAAGATCAAGGGCCCACTCGGATGCTTCTCAGGGTCTTAGGAGTCCAGACCTGGGCAAAAGGATCTTCACAGCCAGGTTGGACGGGCAGATTCCAGGGTAAAAGCCATTTTCCTCCTGGTTCTTGCGAGGCTATGACACCCATAGGCAAAGCTGGGGGAGCTGCTCTCCTCTGACGTCACAGCGTGACTCTCCAAGTCCATGACCCCACCAGGGGATGAGTTCCTGGGGTGCAAGCAGGCTGGCAGGTTTGGGGCTGGAGGAGGAGTGGGGAATGTTCAACTCTGAAGGCTGAGACTGTGCTACAGAGGATGAGGAAATGGCAGCTCCTGAGAAAACCAGGAGGGGTGTGGAACGGCCGGCACCGGCATTGTCAGAACTGGTCTTCCTTTGAAAAAAAAACCCTTCTGTCCACCGACATTGAAAGTGCATTTTCCACATGTCTAAATCCTGTACCCCTTGAAATTATGATCAATGGCAAACCTGTGATGATCCGTGTGCCTCTGACTTTGACTATTTTGTCATCTGTGGTTTCCTTCCCTCCCTGGCAGGACTTGGAGATGTGACCGAGCCCGCCTTCTTCCTTTGCTCCACTAGGTGGCCCTGGGAGCCCTCAGATATCTGCCAGGCGTTCAGACAGGTGAATGAATCTCATTGGTTCACGGGAGGCATGATGCCACTGGGCAGCCCTTTTTAAGAGAAAAGCCAGGACCGGGGAGCAGCGACCCCTGAGCAGTGCTCTCCGTGTGGCTGGTAGAGATATCGGAGCTGCTGTTACAGCATCATGAGTGAGGTGAGTGGGGCTTTGACTCCTGGAGGGAAACCTGGGGGTGAGAAGGGGCTCATTTAGGCTCAGAAAATGTAGAACACTTCGACCCTGGAACCCTTTGCTTGGGAGACTGACTCTGTTCATATCTGGGTTTGCATGGCAAGTGCAGACGTTGGTTAAGTTTGCAACTTTTAAAAATTCACCTTAGGTAGAGAAAGGGATTCATTGTTTTGCTTGTGATTTAATTGTGACTTTGGAAAGTGCTTTGGGGTCTAGACCTCAGGAGAGAAAGCTGAGTGTTTTTAGTCCCTTGTGAAGATTTGCACTCTTGCAGCGTGTGTGTCTTCACGTGTTTTCCTTGGTGGGTACCTGTCAGAATGTGAGCAGGCAGGCCAGCTGGCGAAAGTCAGCCTCAGAAGAGAAGTGAGGGAAGGATTGCATTGCGCGGCCATGTGGAAGCATTGCCTGTACAAACTACATCTGCAGTTAATCAGAGTAAAACGAGTAGAGAAATGCAAATTGTATGAACCACAAAAAATCTGCACGTATGGGTCTAAGACGGGAGAAACTCTGGCTCCAATTTTCAATTGAAAGTCACTGCTCTGTATCTGTTTATCCAGAAGAGTTTGTTGGGGCAAACTGATAGCTCACTGTATTTTTTAAAAGACCCTATTCTCTGTCTTTCTTTCCGAAAAGGCAGTTTTGGGGTTGTACACCAACACCCGCTAATTCCACTTGGTAGCTGAGACAAATCCACTTTCATATCCTTTTGGCTGGCACTTAAATCATTATTATAAAAAATCTTTTATTTTGCCTTTTTTTTTTTTTTTTTGACAGACGGGTGATCTTTTTTTTTTTTGAAATCTACAGTAAAATTAACAACTTTAGAAATAAAATGCCTCTTCCCTGCTTTCATCTCTCTGATGGGTGACTTTTGATATAAACATGACAGGAAGACGGAGCAGGCAAAGCGTTATAAAATTTAGGAACAGGGTTTGGGTTGGAGCTAAGGGATCGGGCAAGAAAGAGTGCGAGCGTGGATGGAGGATGGGGAGGCAGAAACCTTCCAGCAGCAGCAAACCTTCCACCACAGCAGCTCCTGTTTGCCCAGTGTCCCCAGTACCAAGCAGGGCATCCAGTAACCTTATTTGAACTTCCCCACAAGCCTGTGAAGTAGGTGCTATTATGATTCCCAATTGACGGATGAGGAAACTGAGGTTCAGAGAAGTTCAAGGTCAGCTGGCTCAAAGCCACCAGCTAGTGAAGGGCAGAGCCAGGACTTGGGTGGGTCTTGATGTCCAAATTGCGTATGGAATTTTCTGATCCGTATGAACAATGCATGCCAGAGAAAGCGAAAGAGGTGGAGAGTGGGGAGCTGAGGCCAGGAAGCTGGGGCTCTGAAACAGACAGGGCAATGAGAGCCAGGCCTTCTTTTCCTGAATGCTCAGGTGAGGGGCTTTCTGTAGACTGTAGAGATTTCAGTATATTCTCTGTTTGCATCAGCTCACCATACTTGCAAGTAGAAGGGATGGCCGTGTGGGGTGGGTTTTTTTTTATACAACTTAATAGTTTCAGATAGAAGAAGGGCTTAGAAGACTGTGTAGCCCAGGGGGCTCCCTGTCTTCGATCAAGTTAGCTAAAGGGGACTCTTCGGGAGTGGGGATCTCCCCGTTGGCTCTCCCCTCTGGCTGTCACCCATCTTCAGCAGAAGCTCCTTGTCTCACGCCACACTCATGAGCTTTCGAGAATGCCTCAGCTTGGCAGTGTCACTTAACTGTGGGTCCCCAGGGAGACAGCAAACTTCCCAGAGCTCACCCATCATGAGGTTCACAACCTCGTTTCTGCTGAACATGTAATTAGGGCAGCTCTGCAGCCGCGGCCCCGCCCCCCAGCATTCCGTCAGAGGCCTTTGCGGGCTCTTCCAAGAACTCTGCCTTCTTCCTTAAATGTTGATAAAATCCCACAACATGAACATCTCACACCTTTGCCCCCCTTTGCTTCCCTTCCAGCTCTCTCCGCCTTTCTCCCTCCTCTTCACCCACCCCCCCCCACCCCCCCCCCACGTCACGTGCAGCCCCGGTGACCAGGTCTGCGGCTCATCGGCAACGTTCTGGGAACGTGCCCCTCGGAGGGCGGGAATTTGTCCCTTGACTTAAATCTGCTTAAAACATTTAATAAAGTTGAACAGAAGCTCCTTTCTGGGTAGAGGATGCGATCTCTCCCCCCTCCCCCCTAAGCTTTTCTTTAGTTGGATGATTTCCATGTGGCTTCTAATTTTAATAATTCTCAGGCAGGGAAGGATTTCAGATGACCATTTACTTACCTGTGTAACTAATTACCCCAGAGGGCCAAAGCAATGGATTTTGTCAGACTTTCCCCTGACCTCAGGATTTATTTGAGTCTGATGGGCACAGAGTTGCTGCTCCAGCTGTCAGGGTATAGTGCCGGCTGCAGAAATTCCCTAGCTCACAGCTGGGCTGGGAGGAGAGGTCCCGAAAGGGTCACATGCTCCCTGGGGTGAGCTCTGTCTTTGAGTTCTTGCAACCTTTGGTGGGGGGGACTGAGTCTGGAGCTGGCTTTAAACTGGGTGACTTTACGACAACACATCTTTTTCCCCTTTGACAACGCTTTTTAGGGGTAAATGGCATGTGATTGAAAAGAGCAGCTCAAGTATAGCAAGGAAAGTAAAGTACAAATTTAGGGTAACGTGAGAGAGTGGAGGTGGTTTGCAGGGGTGTCTAATTGGCATTTCAGTATTAAAGTGTGTCAGATGCTCCTGGAACAATCTACGAGATGAGCTGGAAGACAATTTAGCCGGGATCAGGATACAAGCTTCGGTACGTTCACTGGATCAAAAATCCAAAACACCAAGGTTGAAGTTTACAAAATGTATTCTCGTCTCTTCCCTGCCCAAGAAAGAGAAAGGCTCCTTTTTTTTAGTGACCTAATAATACCATTTGAAAAAAAGTTCCACCAACAATGAAAATCAGTTCCATCTTCTCATTCAGGTGTCTGTTTTTAAGTTGCTTTTTAAAAGAACTTATTTAGGAGAGCCAGGATCAAGATTTTAATGCATAAAGGCACACATTTGGAGAGTTGATTTAAAAAATGACACACACCATCGCCCTGTTTGTGAGAGGATGGGGGAGTTCCCGGTTGCATAATGCATCCGTTGACAGCTGTGAATTAGACTTGAGACTCCTTTGGGAAAGTGCTCTCCTGACGCTTCCCTGTTGCTGTTCACAGTCTGTTTTCTTGCATCGGCTTGGATGGGATGTTGCAATTTGGTGCCAGGTTTCTGGGCCTTTCTCGCATCCAGACATTGGCCACGACAAAAGGACCACACTTGTCAAGGCATGGTTTGAACACACCGAGGAATTTTGTGGGTCAAATCTTTAGACCCACCTGTGTATCCTTAGCACAGAATCAGAAGCTACTTGCCTGATACATTAAATCGCTAAAGCAAGAAGAAAGCAGTGAACGGTGTTGCTCTGGGCAGAGATTGCAAGGGAGAGCTATGCCCACTTATATTGGGGGGCGGGGGATGGAAAAGGCTTGATTTTTTTTCCGGAAGTAGCCATCGGTTTAAAAATCACATATGACACTGGTTTAGGGCTCACCTACTTGGCTCTCAGGGTAACCCTTTGGTGAGAGAAATAGTAAGATGAAACAGGCCTAAAATGAAAATTAGTATGGTTGTGTGCTTCCTATGATGTAACAGTGAACTGAAACAGATGCTGACTGGTGAGTAATAGGTTTGCAAGGAACAGTATAATTTAGACCAGTTAAGCACGGATTCTGAGGGTAACTCTGCACAATGTAGATTTTGCAACTGGCCCCAAAGGCTTAGCAAGAGAAGGTCAAATGAAAATGCAATTTCTTGTGTAATTTTAACCTCATTTGGGGATATACCTGAGAGGAGATATAGGAAGCTCCAGCAAAATCCATATGGTTTTGCGGGATCACACATTGATAGATGCTCTCTCTACTCTAATTGGGAACAATAGGTCTAGAAAGACATCAACTGCAACTTGGGTTCGAGTTTCAACATTTCCTAAGTGGGAAGAGGCCACAGTGAAGCAAGAAACTGTGTTTGCTGGGCTGGTGATAGTAATGGATTATTATAAGATTGATTTCCCCAATCCTGCATTTCATTAACGAATGCTGTGGGATTAAGTCTCACCGTTTTTCTCTTTTGAATTCTAAGAGTGACAGAATGCAAGACGTATTTTTTTTTAGAGAGAAAAATTGAATAAATGACTCACAATTGATTTTATTAAGGGTTTAGTGGAATAGTGTGATCAAGATGAAGAGGAAACATGAGCTTTTGTAATGGAAAGTGCCTTGAATTTATGATGAACACGTTCTCTGCATTATTTTTTAAAATTCTAATTTCTGCTCTCAGTGCTTTATCAGAGGTGTTGTCATAGGTGGAAAGAATTCACAATTTGTTTGGGGTCTTTCTGTTCTTGGTCCACTGGGCACACTGGACTATTTGAACACCTGAATGATATCATGAACCCAAGCCTGGGGCTTCCCATTAATTTAGAATGACTTCCCAGAAAGGGCTTCATAGTGGGGGAAAAGAAAGATTTTAGGGGATGCATATGCACAGGTATATATTATATTTGACTGATATTTTTATAAAACACAGCAGTAAAGATCATGCTGTTAAAGTATTATCTTGATTTGTCTGGGCTGCTATAACAAAGTACCACAGACTGAGTGGCTTATAAACAATAGAAATTTATTGCTCACGGTTCTGGAGGCTGGCCATCTGAGACCAGGGTGTCAGCATCCTTGGGTGAAGGATCTCTTCCGGGTTGCAGACTCCCCACTGTATCCTCACCTGGTGGAAGGGGTGAAGGAGCCTTCTGGGGTCTCTTTTATAAAGGCACTAATCCCACCCATGGGGGCTCCACCCTTATGACTTAATCACTTCCCAAAGGCCCCACCTCCTAATGCCATCACCTTTGGGTGTTAGGATTTCAGCATGTGAATTTGGGGGGACACAAACATCCAGACCATAGCAAGTATTATGTGTTGCATTTTATTTATTAGAATTATCCTACCTAGACTTTGAACTTCCTGAGTCATCCACAGACCTGGCTCCTGGTTTGGCACTTTGTAATGTTCAGTAGATTAATCTACTGGATGAATCAGTAGATTTCAGGTTGTGGATTTATCAGTTACTGTGACCAACAGACCAGCACCCTCTTCTCTAAATGTTGAGATTTGTGGTCCAGGTGAGTTTGGAGAGAAAAAAGTTCTCTCTTTTGTTGTTTATGGGTTTGAAACCTGTGTTTGCCATTTAAATCCTTTTAAATTGGAAATGGGTGCATTGTTATACATGCAAAATAAATATCTTCACAGCAGGCAAAGAAAATGAGAAAAACTTAGAAGAATCTCAATAGAAAGAACTCTTGACATTTGGGAAAATGTCAAGGAAAATAGGGAGCTGTGGGAGGGATGGAGAATTCTAATATCCTTCAGTTTGGGGTTATTCTTCATTGAGATTATTTTGATTCAGACAAGTTCTGTGAAATTCAAACAAAAAGGGGTGGTAACCTGAGGGGTAGAACCCGTGACTACCTTGAAAAATGGCTGATGTATTGAAATAGAAAACCAATTTGACTGGTATTAGAGGCGAATAAGAAATAGTCCAAACTGATCTTTAGTAAGTTAGCTCCATATGCCCAATCGTCATCAGCCAAACTGTGAATTCTGGGGTATTGTTGCAGGCGCAATATATCTAGCATACAGGAGGCAAGTTGCGTATTTATATATTTTAATTAATGCTTAAAAATGAAGCACCAATGTTAGTACTAATTAAAACAAATATTTTAATTATAGGTGCATATTTAAATATTTCAAATTCATTTATATTTGAAATAGGAATACAGGACAATTCATATGCTAAAAGACATCAATTCGTATTTGTCCTCCTGGGAAGTAGGACATTGAATTGTGCATCCAGGATGCTGTGCAGTCTCGTGGGGTCTGTCTCCCTTTTTTTTATTGTCCCCAGGCACAAACTACTTACCATTCTTCCAGTCTTTGGAATGAAGTGAGGTATAAATAAGGAATGGGGAAACATTTTCCATTCGATTTGGTACAGGTGCCCTTTGGGTACAGATAGGAGAATGTCCTATAGCTCATTGTCTTGTGTCATAAGCCAAGCAAGCTTGCCACATCTGGCAACGGCCCAAACCCATCAATCCAACATCCATTTCTGGGCTGTTTTACATGAACCATTCAGTATAAGTTACACATTCCAGGCATCAATCTGCTTGAATATTGTTTGTGCCTTGCAAATAGCCCTAAATTTATGCTTCAAAAACTCACTAAATGACTTCTTGTTCCATATCTGAAAGGGAAACGCTTGGCCATATTTATAACATTGCCAGTGGAAAAATCAAGCACCCACTAAATGCCATTATTTTATATTTTACTCTTAATCTGCCACTTTTTAAATTAAAGGAAGACAAATTAGAATCATAAAGCAAGAAGGTAATCATCCACACATTGAAAACGCCCCTGCAGGACATCTAAAGGGAAGAAGCCCAAAAGTGTGAGCTGCCCCACTCAAATAGGGCAATTTTCATATCATGATGGAGCCATAAGGAAGAACAGGGGGTCCTTTGCTCTGGGAGGTTTCAGCCTCCAGTTTGAGGACACTGGTGGATTTCCTAAGACTGAAATATCTCAAGTCATCCATATTGCAATCCTTCACCAAATGGCCTGGAATGTCTTTCGAATGTTAGTTTTCAAATACTTGTTTATGGCGATTTGATAACTGAGTTTCTTTCTGGATTGACGTGAGATTACGCTTTGCTGGCTATTACAATCCGAAACTGTTGTGGAGTGGCACGGTGAAAGAAATGGTCATCTGTCCCCATAACACTGCACCTGTATCGTGGCCAAGGTTCTAACAAAGTGACTAGTTATTTTAATTTTATACGATGCCTGAGAAGAGGACCCCAGAGATTGATAATACTCATTAACATTTGTCTTAACCAAACAAGAGAGTAAAAATATAGCAAGGAAATACGTTCTTTCTTCTTCCCAAGATCTTTTTGAAATTTGTTTTTCAGCCAATACACTTTTCTGTCAGTCATGTGGTTAAATTCCAATATGTAAAAACTAATTAAGAAATTACACTTGTTTTAAAGATTAAGATTCCTTTTTTTTTTTTTTTTTCTGGTACGCGGGCCTCTCACTGTTGTGGCCTCTCCCGTTGCGGAGCACAGGCTCCGGACGCGCAGGCTCAGCGGCCATGGCTCACGGGCCCAGCTGCTCTGCGGCACGTGGGATCTTCCCGGACCGGGGCATGAACCCATGTCCCCTGCATCGGCAGGCGGACTCTCAACCACTGTGCCACCAGGGAAGCCCTAAGATTCTTATATATATAATTTCCTTATTAAGTATTATCCACTGTTTCCTTAGGGGTTGTTAGAAAAATATCACTTTATTTTCTTGAGCCTGGCAAAATGGCTAATTGTACCTAGGCTTTTCTTTTCCACATTTCCGCATGCTTGTTTGATGTGCAGAAGAATCCCTGAGGCCGTGAAGTGGTCAGATTCTGAGCCCGAGAGCATCCACAGTGATGGTCTCCTCATCTGGGAGGGTTGAGAGGTCATCGGTAGGCACAGGTGTTGACACAAACCTGCCCACGTTCAAGTTGGCAGAGTGTGTTGAACCCTCTATAAAGGTCCTCTCTCTTCATGAGTCTCAAAGAGCTGTAGATGGAGATGCAACAAGCAAAACTTCAAACTATTATGCTGTAGGAACACATCCCTGAAACAATTCAAGGTGGTTTGAAATGATTCTGGTCTCTCCCTAGTGAAACCATTGCTATCCTGCCCCTTCCTTTCTTTGACTTTCTCACCATTAGCTGTGGTAATTCCAATAATAAACATCCACAAGTACCTAAAAACTGACATTCAAAGCTTATCAGCTTTTGGGGAACCATTTCCTCAGTCGTCCTGCAGGTCCGTAACAGAGCAATGGAACGGTGTACACAGTGACCGTGGGTATCAGTTCTCAAGAAGAGTGATCTTCAAAGCCTTTGATAGTGTACCCCCTCAGGGAAAAAATTGGAGCATGCATGCACAATAATTTTTTATTTACTTATTTTAAAATTATTTATTCATGCTAATGTGCTCATCTCTTAAGTGCGGTTATGAAACATACCAAAAGTAAGCATTGAAAAGAATGACAGAATGATGAAATAAGCTATACTTGAGATATCTTGCTAACTGTGATGGCTTTATTAATCTTAGTCAAAATGTCAAGGCACCGTATATACTTGTGAGAGATAATTGTTGATGGAAAACGTGGAAATCTATAGTTCAAATAGTCTTGGTAACTAATAGTCTTGGTAACTGCACTTCTTTTTTTTAAAAAAAAAAAATTTATTTATTTATTTATTTTATTTTGTTTATTTTTGGCTGCTTTGGGTCTTTGTTGCTGTGCGCGGTCTTTCTCTAGTTGCGACGAGCAGGGCCTACTCTTCGTTGTGGTGCACGGACTTCTCATTGCGGTGGCTTCTCTTGTTGCGGAGCACATGCTCTAGTAGATGTGGCTCATGGGCTCTAGAGCACAGGCTCAGTAGTTGTGGTGCACAGGCTTACTTGCTCTGCGGCATATGGGATCTTCCTGGACCAGGGCTCAAACCCTTGTCCCCTGCATTGGCAGGCGGATTCTTAACCACTGTGCCACAAGGAAAGCCCTGTGCTTCTTTTTGAGCTGAATTTGTTGACTGTGATTTTTAAGCTTGTATTGGCACTTGTGAAGATATTCTAATAGGAGAAGTGTTAGGTAGCATTTCCATTGTTTCCCTGTTGCTTTTGCTGGAAGTATTAATATCTGTGAAAATTTTATGCAGGAATTTTTTTATTCCTGTAAAAAACAGAAAATTTACCATCTTTCTCATTTTTAAGTGTGTAATTCAATTGTATGGTTTATTTACTTTGTTGTGAAACAGATCTCCAGAATTTTTCCTCTTGTAAAACTGAAATTCTACCCATTAAACAACTCCCTGTTCTCCTTCCTCTATCCTCTGTTAACCACCTTTCTATTTTCTGTCTCTATGAATTTGACTACTTTAAGTACCTCATATAAGTGGAATTATACAATATTTGTCATTTTTTTTTTAACGGGCTTGTATTACTTTGCTTCACGTCCTCAAGGTTCATCCATGTTGTAGCATGTGACAAGGCAGGAATTTTTTAAAGCCACTTACCTACTGTGGTGCGATCAGGTTGGTTAAATGTAGGTGTATAAATATAAATCCTCTTACTGGAGCACAAGGCACTGCAGTGCCGCATGTGGTGATCCTCCAAGAGCAACTTAAGAGTGAGGGAGTCATAGAAATCAAAGTCATGGTTACCAAAGGGGAAAGTGGTGGGGGGAGGATTAATGGATACATACCACTGTATATAAAAGAGATAAGCAACAAGGTCCAACTGTATAGCACGGGGAACTATATTCAGTATCTTGTAAAAACCTATAATGGAAAAGAATCTGAAATAGTATATATATATATAATATATATAATATGTATATATAAAACTGAATCATTTTGCTGTACACCTGAAACTAACACAATACTGTAAATCACTATACTTCAATTTATAAAAAAGGGAAAAAAGAGGGAGGGTGTTCTGGACAATCCTCAGTCATGGGATTTCCACTGTCTCCCACCCACCAGATGATGATGTTGATATCAATCCAGATAGTAGCTACTGGTAACATCTAATTTCTTTCTTACTGATCTTAGATCCTAAACTGATATAAATAGACATTCTAAAATTCTCTTTTCCATGCATAGTTGGAAGAGTTGAGCACCTTGCAATCCCTGAGGTGCCATCCACACTGCAGTCTGCGTCAGTGGTGCCCTCTGGAGTTGTGCAGTGCACAACCTGTGCAGCTGGACGTGGTGGCCCTGCCCCTTCCTGAGGCGCAGCTGGCCTGCTTAAAGACCATTGACCCAGAGAAAGAAGATTGTTTCTACCGTCCTGCTTAGAATTAAAGGAGGCCCTATTGTCATTTCATTCCAGGTAGTCATTTAAAATAGGGAACTGAGTGCCCCAAGGCTAATCCTGTTCAAAATCACAGAGATTCTTGAGCAAAAGTCAGGCTAGGTTTCACTTACACATTTCCTATCCTATTAAATTTCTCATTTTCTGACATATCCTGGATACAGCCCAATTTCTTTTATACCTGTCCCAATTCCATTTAGGACTTGGACATGAAACATATTAAAACTAATATTGCCCTGGATTATTTTTTTCCGAGTAAAAAAAGAACAACCACAGAAATCTTGACAAAGTTATTCTTTCCTTCACCAGGGCTTCCACTTTGTTTCTAGAGATTCACGGTATCCAAGCCGACCCCCTCACCCTCCCACCCCAGTCACACATGAAGTTGGTAAATGTCAGTATTGCTACTCTTGTACAATATCTCGTAAAGATCTCTGTTCACAAAGTTTCCTTCTGCATGGTCCAGCAGAGTTTCCTTGACTTTGAGTTTACACCAGTGGCCTTCATTCCTTGCCTTACCCTGCTTGGCTCTGTTTGAAAGTGCAAGACCATTCTAAACCCCCAAAATCAAACTCTTAGAAAATGTTTGCTCGGGCAACAGAGTCCTTTTCTATGGCAAAACCATTGCACGTACAGGCAGACCTTGGAGATATTTTGGGTTCAGCTCCAGACCAATGGAACTGAAATAAAGTGAATATCTCAATAAAGGGACTCACGCAAATGTTTTTGTTTCCCAGTGCGTACAAAATTTACATTTACACCGCACTGCAGTCTATTATTAAGTGTGCAATAGCATTATGTCTAAGAAAAAGTACCTACCTTAATTAAAAATGCTGTATCGCTGAAAAGATGCTATCATCTGAGCCTTCGGCGAGTCATACTCATTTTGCACAGTCACATCAAAGATGACTGATCAGAGATCACCATAACAAATATAATAACGAAAAGGTTTGAAACATTGTGAGAATTACCAGAATGTGACACGGAGACACAAAGTGAGTAAATGCTTTTGGAAAAATGGCGGCAGTAGACTTGCTTGACACACTGTTGCCACAAACCTTCAATTTGTAAAAAATGCAATATTTGCAAAGTGCAGTAAAACGAGATATGCCTGTTATTGGTATTTACTTACCCTCTCAAATTTCTGTTTGCCTTCTAGATTATGAATATTTAAAAGACAGAGACTGTGTCTTCTACACCCTTTCATCGCCTCAGCACATACCATTCAACCCACATTGATGGAGAATCCATCATATGTTGGACATTGTGCTGGGTGAATGGACCCCTCCCCTCAAAGAGCTTATAGGCTACTGGGGGAGACAGAGTTCACATAAAATTAACTGGACGACAGGGTCCATAGAGGGTACGGGGCTACTCATTGTATAGACCAAGTGCCAGGGAAGCGTTGGTTAACATCACTGTGCAGACCTGGAAAGGGGAAGAAGGATGTGACCAGCAAAACCTTCCCAGAGAGTCAATGCTTACAAAAGTAGGGGCTCAGTACATGTTGGTTGAAGAATAACCACCATAACTAATGGTTAATCTTCAAAGTCATATATGTTAGAACCTCATGCGAATTTAGCAATCTTCAGGTCCAATGAATGGATACACATCTATTAGGATACTATTCAGTTATCCCTTGGTATCCTAGGGGGATTGGTTGGTTCCAGGACCACCCTGCCCACGGATGGATACCAATCCAAAGATGCTCAAGTCCCTTATATAAAATGGCATAATATTTGCATATAACCTACACACATCCTGCCATATACTTTAAATCATCTCCAGATTACTTATAATGCCTAATACAATGTAAATTATATCAATAGTTGCAAATACAGTGTAAGTGCTAATAGTTGCTAGCATGCAGCAAATTCAAGTTTTGCTGTTTGGAACTTTCTGGAATTTTAAAAAAATATTTTAAATCTGCGGTTGGTTGAATCTCAGATTCAGAACTGTCGGATACGGAGGGCTGACTGTAGTTGATTTCTAACTCCTGTTTAGTGATGTAAATTGCTTTAAACATGCTGGACATTTTCTTCATCCTTATTAATGAATAGTTGGGTTCTACTGACTTGTCATATCTTTCTTTAAAAGTGTTAAGTGAAAATAAATCTGTTCAGTACTTTGGAAGCAGATTACATGAGGACAGTCAATACGATTTTGGGAATTGTGCATATTGTGTTATTTTAAAAGTTCCATATTCTAATTGTGAGAAATGCCTAAGTGAATTTAGATATGCCTGTAATCTATCTTCTGTGAGGGTATTAACATTTGACCATGGCAGAATATCACTGCACGCTTTGTGTCTCAGAGCCCCGGGGGGCTTATTACTCATTTTATTATTTTCTTGTCTTTGGAGTTCGTTCAGGGCATAGGCTCATCCTGTATTTATAGCTCAGTTCTCACATATGCATAAGTCCTGTTCAAAATACCGAGATAATACAGTGTCACATCGCAAATATTATTTCTGGCAATGTTCTCTACCTCCAAAATGTGGGCCATTTTACTTCCTCTTGATGTCTTCTTAAAATAGATGTAGCCATTTGTCAATCTGTACTTCCACCAAATACCTCTTGCAAGTTCACTGTTATTTTTTCATCTAGATTTTGTCTTTCCCAACTTCAGAGCAGATTCAGTTCCTTTGTGGGGCACTGTTTTGTGAATTTCCACATCACCCTTTTTATGCTGAGTTCTTGCTGAGAGCCGGATTTGACTGAAATGCATGCAAGAGCTTCCCCACAGTTGAATATTGGATGAGGATTTGGAATTCTCACCTGACACAAATATATATGCCGTGTAATATAACTGTAGGGTTACAAGCAGGGGCCTCAGGGGACCTTGCCCTGCTCCTGTGTCCCTTCAGTATTGCAACAAGGAAGCAGGACAGGGGCTGAAGAGTAGAGCAGATTCCCATCAGAAACGAGGCCACTTAAAAACAAGCCACAGCTCTGTCATCTTTTGCTCCAGTCCACCTCTGCCATAAACCTCTTTCCAGGTGACAGGAGCTCAGAGCTGGGCAGTCTAAGTGAGCCTGCCACTGGGTGGTGGGGAGAAGACCAGTGACACGATTTGGGGGGGACAGTGAAAAATAGAAATGTGGTGCTCCATGTTGAACATGATGAAGAATTTCGAGAACGCGATGCCAAGTGTGGGCCCTTTAAATGAGGGACCCTGTAGGAGGCTGCAAGTGTCACAGGGCCACAGGGCTGGCCCAGTGAGGTGGGGGAAGGGAGGTGCAGAAATGGGGGCTGCCGATTGCCTTTTAGTGAAAAAAACAAAACTAAAAATAAAACTACCATACGACCCAGCAATCCCACTACTGGGCATATACCCTGAGAAAACCATAATTCGAAAAGAGTCATGTACCACAATGTTCATTGCAGCTCTATTTACAATAGCCAGGACATGGAAGCAACCTAAGTGCCCATCGACAGATGAATGGATAAAGAAGATGTGGCACATAGATACAATGGAATATTACTCAGCCATAAAAAGAAACGAAACTGAGTCATTTGTAGTGAGGTGGATGGACCTAGAGTCTGTCATAGAGAGTGAAGTAAGTCAGAAAGAGAAAAATGAATACTGTATGCTAACACATATATATATGGAATCTAAAAAAAAAATGGTTCTGAAGAACCTAGGGGCAGGACAGGATAAAGATGCAGATGTAGAGAATGGACTCGAGGACATGGGGAGGGGGAAGGGTAAGCTGGGACCAAGTGAGAGAGTGGCATGGACTTACAAATACTACCAAATGTAAAATAGATAGCTAGTGGGAAGCAGCCGCATAGCACAGGGAGATCAGCTCGGTGCTTTGTGACCACCTAGAGGGTTGGGATAGGGAGGGTGGGAGGGAGATGCAGGAAGGAGGATATATGGGGATATATGTATACGTATAGCTGATTCACTTTGTTACAAAGCAGAAACTAACACACCATTGTAAAGCAATTATACTCCAATAAAAATGTTAAAAAAAACCTAAAAAAACCAAAACAGAGAGAGACAGAGTGCTGCAACATAATTCCATTATCCCTTTGCCATGCCTGGAGCTTTTTATATATGGTTTTCCCCTCTCCAAGTGGAGGGTTCCGGAACGGCCCACGCCTGACCATGGAAGCAAGGCGGCTTGAGGGTCTTAGCCACAAATTAGATGGAGCTTTCATGCCAGCTTCGAGGAAGCCCACCCAGGGACATGCTTGAACAAGGAATCGATGATGCTGTCTGACCCCGCGAGACTGTCATGAGGTTGGAGCCATAAAACGGATTCAAAAACACTTGGAAAGCATATGTTTTTTAAAGACCATATAAATGCTAAGCTATAACCTCAATGTGAAAAATTCCCCCGAGTCGGATTTCAAACGTCTTTACTGAGTGAGGTTGCTGGCTCTGAGGGGCCCGTTTCGTCATGAGGCTTTTCCTGCACTTAAGCCTTCCGTCCTCACCCTTTTCTCCTTGTGTGTGTGATGTCAGGGGACACAGAGGGCAGGTGTGTTATGCTTGTCCAATTAAGGGAACATTTTTGGGCTTGGGAAGTACAAAGCTCTAACCATAGTAAGAACCAGGTGGGCGGGTATGAGACAGGTTGGTGGCATGAGCTTCCTTCATTTTTAACAGCTCTGTCCCTGGAAGGCAACCTTCAACTAAATTACAGCTGGGTTTGTTTTCCAGCAAATTAAATTGTTCTGGATTTCGGAGGGATTTGAAAATAAAATTTGGAGCAGTATTACTTGTGAAGAAGGCAGAGACATTAGACTGAGCTGGTCAGTGCTTCTGGGTGGGTGGGGCCTGTGTATGTTTTGTTTTAAGTGGAGAGAGTGCTAGAATTTTCACTTCCCCAGGGGGCAGCTGATTCAATGGCCCATGTAGCTTTTTTCTTTTGTTCATTTTATTTATTTATTTTTGAAGCATAGTTGATTTACAGTGTTGTGTTAGTTTCAGGTGTACAGCAAAGTGAGTCATTTATACAGACATTTTATATATATATATATATTCTTTTTCAGATTCTTTTCCCTTATAGGTTATTACAAAATATAGAGTTCCCTGTGCTCTACGGAAGGTCCTTGTTGTTTATCTATTTTTTATATAGTATAGCTTTTCTGCTGTCTTCTAATTTCTAATTCACTTCTTGAGCTGTGACAGCTGATTTAGGACAAAGCCTTCCCCTCTCTTCCAAAAGTATAAAACCTCAGACTTCTACCATGTTCTGAAGCTATTTTTGTTTTACTTGAGTGGGGAAAAAATCCCTGGCTGCTTCTTTATTACCAAAAAAGAAAGACTCTAGCTTCTGAAGCCTGGAGCAGCCCCCTTTTGGAGAAGCCCACGGAGTAGCAAGTAGGGCTGAGTCAACGTCTGCACTCCGTCACAACAAGTCAACGTACAGGGACCGAGCTTTGGCTTTTTCTTAGGAGGAGTGTCCAGGCAAGAGTTTATGAAGCTAGTTAAACATGTGAAAATAAATCGGGACACCCAGACAGAGTGAATTACGGAGAGAGAGCTGTCTGCAGGGTCCTGGAGCCCTGTTCTAGCATCTTACAGATCCTTGGGGCTTCCAAAGATGGCCCAGGCAGGTTGAGTTGACTGTGGCTGTATATTGACCTCCACGTCCTTTTATTCAAGCTCAGACTTGGGGAGAGTCTGCCGATTGGGTGAGAGGCACACACGATGTAAGGGGGTCACTAGGTCCTTCCAGCTTCCTTCCACCTTCCTTCTCTGGTCATCGTCTACCCTCCTCCTGCATCTTCTCTTTCTAGAAAGAAAATAAATCAGTGATTTATACCAAACACACAAATGCATCCACAGCAGAAACAGAGGCTCAGGGAACTTCAAGTGAAAGTAACAACAACTAACAGGCAGAGGCTGCATAGTTTATGAAAAAAAATGAACATGCAGCCCAGTATCCTGTCTTTGGATTCTCATCACAGCCATGTGAAATACATGCTTAATTTAATCGTATTTATTTTAATTCTCCACGAAGAAGAAACTGAGCAGGTGAAGAAGCAGCTGAATGAAATCACTTGTTCAGGGTCCTTCAGCCACATTTGAGAGCTGGGTTTCCTCTTTCCTCAAACTGCTGAGCCCCGTATGCCTCCGTTACCTGAACTTACTGCAAGTTGAATACGATGGAAAAGAAGGAGGCATTTGTCTTTCCAAGCCTCTTTTACCATTACTTGTCAGTCTGACTTTTTTCTAGGGACCACATCTAGGTAGTGTGACTATTTTTATCTCATTGAATTCTCACAACCTGATGAGGTCGGTGTATTGTTACGCCCATTTTATAGAAGCAGAAACTGAGGCTCAGAGAAGTTAAGTGTTGTGAGCAGGGTCGCACAGCTGCTAAGTGACAGGGCTGGAGAGCCTGGACAGCCTGATTCCAGGGCTCTCTTTCTTTTCTTTTTTTTAAAGTCAGGTTTATTAAGGTATATTTTATATATAGTAAAATTACCCTTTTTAAAGTTGTACGGTGGATGAGTTTTGACATGTTTACAGTCTTACACTTGCGATATAGACTATCAGACTCCCAGAAGTTCTTTTGTTTCCCTTTGGAGTCAGTCCCCTGGCTCTACTCTTAGCCCCAGAACCCAGGTTCTGCAGTATCACACCTTAAATAAAAGTAAGCCCAACTGGTTATGCAAGGTGTTTACAGTGTCTAGAGAATAGCACGATCCCATAGTTGAAAATAATTTAAATCGTTTATTGCAACAATTTCCAAATGGTGCTTTACAGTTGAGAGCTGATGTAGTAGAAATGTAAAAAAAAAATGACCAGGGAGGGGTGACAATCCGGGTCCTTGTCAATCACTCCAGGGTCTCACAGAGCAGACAGGGTATGCTGTAAAGTAGGGGGTGCTCAGCTTCGGCACAGCAGCCTCAGCACAGTCTCCATGTGGGTGTCTGTCCTGGCCCTTAAACTGACGCTCAGCATCGCTACCTGATCCCACTCGTGGGGCCTGGCTCTGGCCAGGCTTCTGTGACCACGCAGAAACCAGCGAGGAGCTTCCAGCCAGCAGGGACCCTCTGCCCGTCGCTCTGCCCTGCATCACTGTCGGCATCCATGTGGTTGCAGACAAGGACGTCCGCGATGCAGCTGGGAAAGCCCTGGGTCTGGGCTGATTCTGGGTCATGCCGTGTGGTTTAAAGAGAACACTTACCTTCTTTCGAGCCCGAGACAGCATTCTGCCTCCGTGCACTTCGGGGTTCAGGAGGGAATTCAGCCCCCTCCCACAGAATGGCACACCCATGGAGAGCAGGCACCCAAAGTGATGCGGAAGGAGGACGCCCCTGTGCTCTCTGGGACCAGGGTCCAGGGCACGCGGGGCAAGGCCAGTGCAGAGCTTTCTTCTATGTGCATCTAGAGTTCAGCCCAAGTGGAGGACTCTGTTCTTTGATGTGCTGCTTATTCGTTTGCCAGGACTGCTGTAACAAACCCCACAGACCAGCTGCCTTAAACGGTAGAAGTATATTTTCTCTTGGTCCTGGAGGCCACGAGTCCGAGGTCAAGGTATCAATCAGCAGGGTTGGTTTTTGCTGAGGACTGTGAAGGAGAATCTGCTCTGGGTTTCTGTCCTTGGCTTGTAGATGACATCTTCTCCCTTTGTCTCGTCATACTGTCCTCCCTCTATGCATGTCTGTGTCCAAATTTCCCCTTTTTATAAGGACACCAGCCTATTGGATTAAGACCTGTCTTAATGACCTCACTTTAACTTGATCACCTCTGTAAGGACCCGATCTCCCAATCAGGCCACTTTCTGAGGTCCTGGGGGTTAGGGCTCCAATTCTGGGGCCACACAATTCAACAAATAACACTGTAAATGTGGTGGTGCCTTCCACCCAATTTCAAAGACCATTTGGAACCTTCCATGCCTTTCATTTTCAAGGAGAATTGACAGCAACACATGTGTCATCGTGACTCTTTGTTGAGCTAAGTTGAATAAATGAAGCAAAGTGATTTTATTGGCATATTTGAGATACGTGGATTTGAAAATTTAGAGGTATTTACTGTAAATGAATTTAATAGGACATGAACTCATCCCACGATGAACTCATAGGACTCATCATCGCATCTATAAAATTAGAGGATCCCATACAGAAGCCGTTACATAGCAACTATTCTTTAAATTGCAACCTTTACCTGTTGTGAAATTGTATGGGTGGTATATGTCATTTTTATAAAACGGAGGCTATATTTATGTATGTCCACACAGAAAGAAATGGGAAGCAAATACTCTGCAATATTTCAAGGAAGATTACCTAGATTAACTCTGAATAGTTAGATTATAGGTAGTCTTTTGCTTTCCTCCTTGTGTGTTTATTTTCCAAAATTTTCTTTTCTTGGAAAAGAAGATGGGCACAGAGGAGATTTTTAAGGGTAGAAAATACTAATTTAAAATATATGGCTATAGGATAAAGTATAAAGCAAATTTCAATAAGGCAAACCACCAATCCCTAAAAATGAGGGATCTTTTTACCATAAAGGTCAGGATGAAAATGCTAGAAGCTGAATATAGTATTTAAGGCGGAATTATTTGTCTTTCAGAGGTGAAAGCAGGGGGCGGAAGAATTAGGAGGAATAATAAAGGTTAATGCGTTTGTCATGCAAGATCCTGTCATTTTCTTTTTAACCAACTTTGGGCTTTCTTTGAAACCCCTGCAGCTGAAGTTCTCTTCTGAAATTGGTTTCTACACCTTTAGGGATTAAATTAGTGGATTTTTTGAATACTCAGTTTTTGGAATGTTACCAGGAGAAATATAGATGATTTTAAAATACTGGTGGCAAGAAATTAAATCAATTCTGTCCTTATCACAAAATGCTGGCAGAAAAGACTCTTCTGCTCTTCAGACAGATTCAGGGCCTTTGATTTGGAAGGGGCCTTTCATGGTGTGCCTTTGAAGTCACTGAGAAGCCACTGGTTTAATGACTGTGGTGGCTCTGAGCACCATCAGCTACCTGCTGGCTGACCCAGCTGTTTATCTTATTTCACTGCACGATCGCTGTGATTTCCCATCTCTGTCCATTTAAAATCTGATATTTCATCTAAGACACTCACGATCTTTCGTCAATAAAACATTATATATAATGCTGTAGAAACACGCCTTAATGTAATACCATAGGAACATGCCTTTTTTGTTTCTTTATAAACACAGTGATCAAAAAACACCTCAGAAGGGTGGGCTGAGATCTTTGGGGCTGGTTCTCCATCTTGTCATCTCTCCTGTGAAGGATATTGACCCTGGTAAGAATATGCAGTATCTGAGCCGTCACGGTCCCTGTGTCCCTTCTACGCCAGACATGCAGATAGGTGTTTTTCCTATTATTTATGACCCATCTGAGGCTCTGCTTGTCACGATGTTGCCATTTCAGGGACTCCAGAATCCCTGAACCCATTAGCAATCTGAGTATCAGGATGAAACAGCACAAAAGGAAAACAGCGCCACGCAGAAAAATAACTTCAGAGGAAATGCATCATCAGGGGATAGACGGTGTGAAGTAGCACTTGCTGAACAAGAGCTTCCAAGCCGCCCTGGGGAGGGGATGGACTTTTCTTTCCCTCTTTTGCCAGATCTCTGCAACTCCTTGGTAGACAGAGTCCAGCAGAGGCCAGATGTTGGGGACAGAAGATAAAAGGTTAAAAGACGCCTTGAAACATGTATTTTCCTTTCCCTTGATACAGAGATGTCATCCACTTGATATTGCCCAATAAATAGTGCCTCTACTGGAAAACTCCTTCACTGATGGACAGATGGGGAGAGCACACTTGCTGCATGTCAGGTCCCTACCTGTGACAGCAGGAGCCAGAGGTTAGCATCTTTCCTTCTCAGGAGGGAACAGAGACTCGATAAGGGATTTCCCCAGCCATGCCCAGCTGGTGGGGTCGCTGGGACTCATGGTCCTCCACAAGATGTGGAACCCTCCCCTTGCCCTCACCCACCCCAGTGTGAGTTGGGGACCCTTTTCCGTGCCCCTGATCTTGGTCATCTTTGGTCAAGCTCTTACCCACCATATGAGATGGTTGGTTTAGTCTCTGTCCCTCTAGGTTGTGAGCCAAGCAAAGTCAGAGGACGTTCCCTTCTCCTGGGGACCCTCAGGGCCCGGCCCAGTGCCTGCCTCATAGAAGGAAAAGTAAATTGTTAGTCCAGGAGTGAGTCACCCCCCGGGTTGCTTCCGGGCCTCTGTCTGACACTAAATCCGTGACCTTCACTGCCCATGGTTTTGTGCATTGGTGAATGTACCTAATTGTAGCACCAACGGGGTCAGACACACTGTAACGTCCACTCTGAGCTCAAAGTATAGGAGGAAATAGATCTGAAGACGATCTATTGTCTACGTGCCGGAAAATAGGCGTGGCCTCTTCCACTAGTGAAACATCTAATATGAAAGGACCGTCCGTGACTTTGCAACTTGGTGGAAAAGAGCCACCCAGCCAAATTGATATGTGAGTGAGGCACCTCTCTCGTGTCACTTGAGGCCCCTGTGGGTGGCCGGCTGGCGTGGGCTCCGCAGACTTCAGGCAGGTCTGAAGTGACAACGTGTCACCTCCTGCCCACACCGTGCGTCCCCACCTCCTTCCCCAGGGCGTCCTCCTTGTTCCGGAGCAGATGCCAGGTTGGAGACGCGGCCCAGACTAGAAGCATCAGGAATTAAGTTCTGTGGCGCATGTCTTGGGTCAGTGCAAGATGGGAGCTGGTGGATCCCGGGACACAGTTCAAGCATTGCCGGAGGGTGCAGGCTCGGGGTCTGGGTGCGCCTGGCGGTGCCAGAGGGATGACGAGCCCTCACGTGGGCTGTCTGGGCCCCACTCCCCCACTCCCGCCTCATTACTGGCACCTCCCTCCCCAACTGAGTTGTAGCACAAACGGCTCTTGCCTCAGGCTCTGCTTTCTGAGAAACCAAACTGACCAAACTAAGACATGTTCCTTGTTATTTTCCTGTAGCCCTTGGTGCAAGGGGGCTGTCAGGAAAAATCACTTCAAAAGTCATACTTGTAATGATTTAAAAGCATGATTTAAAATCATACTTTTTTTTTTTTTTTTTTTTGGTACGCGGGCCTCTCACTGTTGTGGCCTCTCCCGTTGCGGAGCACAGGCTCCGGACGCGCAGGCTCAGCGGCCATGGCTCACGGGCCCAGCCGCTCCGCGGCATGTGGGATCTTCCCGGACCGGGGCACGAACCCGTGTTCCCTGCATCGGCAGGCGGACTCTCAACCACTGCGCCACCAGGGAAGCCCTGGGCTCCTTTTAATTGGGGTTTTTATTAAACTCTGTAATGCTATCCTTGTATTAGTTAACATCACCGAGGAAGGAAACCTCCCTCCCGAGACCCGTGGGAGTTGCCAGGTGAGGGTTTAAGGGCTGAGGACCCAGAGAAGACCTCTCCCGGCCGTTGTTCTGCCTTATTCCCTCACATCACCTCACAACCGCTCTGCAGACTCCCCAGCATCGTGCAAGCCTCCAGCTTGTGCTGCAGAAGAAGGCGACTCCAATGCTGTGTGTAACGTTAACTGCTTGGGCCGTGTCCTTAGATGGGGACCTAGCATTTCCTGATGGTGAAATGGGCGCGAGATAGAAGAAGGGGGTTTTAATGGTGATGCATTTTCTCTTGAGTTATTTTTCTCTGTGGTGCTGTCTTCTTTCCCTCCATGTGGAAATCTCCCCACTTGCCGGGGTGGGACTTCAGGAGGATATTGGGGGAGGCACAGGCTCAGTGGTTCCCAGGGCAACTCTGGAGCCAGTGCTTCTGGGTTGGAGCTCAGGCTTTGCCACCTCCCTGCTGTGTGACCTTGAGCAAGTCCTCTGTGCCGGGGGATACAATGTGTAGAGTGATGCTGACGAGGACCGTGGTGCTACCTACCTGGTTAGGGATGCCGTCAGAATTCACTGATGCCCAGGACCACTTGGGGCATGTCTGCCTTTAGCACCTCGACATCCAGCCTGACTCAGACCCTTCCAGGTACAGATCCAAGGGAATTTCAGCCACCTCACCTGGTGATAAAAAAAAAATCATGTGTGTTGACTGCTGTAGACCCCAGGAACAGGAAAGCTATTGGATGTTCCCCCACTGCTCTCAGCCTTGCCTTAAAAATGTCTCCAGGTCTCAAAGAATTCTGAAATGAGGTGCTTTCAAAGACTACTTTTTTCTTTGTCAGGATCATTTTCTGATCCGCGACACCATCTCCTTATGACATCTATCAGCTTCATTTTACCTTCATCATATAAGACCTGATCCAAAACCCCTATCTTAGAAATCCTTAAAAATGAACCCCTCTTCTCCCCTGTGCACACTTCATCTTGGTGTTCTTTAGGTTTCTAAGAGGTGATCTTTTATGGAACGAAGTATTCACAACATTTGAAAAATGTCAGTGTTTAAGGTATTTAAAGACAGTGGGGCTGGGTGTGCACCTATTTTGTACTTCTATGCCATTGAATTTGACTTTATTCAACTCTAAAACCCCGTCCTTTTATTCCAAGGAATTCACTTTGTTTTCTGAGTCATCTGTGAATTATGTGAGGAAGGCTGGAGGGGTTAAACCCTGGAGCGGTTCAGCCCCCAGGGGTGGCTGCTGTGCGTCTAGTTTGATCTTTCACGATGGTGATCAGATTTCCATAGAGCAGCGAACTTACCAGCTTTGTGTTTAAAGAGAGGAGACCGAATAAGCACAGGCAAGAAGAAAGTGGCATTTTTACTTGCAAATCGACTGTATTTAAGAAAGGTGTAATTTGGTTTAAATCAAGATGATGTGTATTACAGGTTGAGATTTTAGATAATGATGCCATGACGTGGGGAGCTCAATGGAGTTTATTGACGATCAGTTCATGTTTGGCCAGATGCAGCCTTCTTCCTCTGCGGGAACATGGGCAGGTCTGGATTCTGAACATTCAAGAACTTTCAAGTGAAATACGAAGAAAGAACCCACACTTATCTAGCCTTTCCTTCCACTTCCTGCCAGAGAAAGGTGGTTTTTCTTCTCAGAACGAGGCAGAGCACCCCCGTGACCCCGTGAACTCCCCCGTGGGTGGGAGTTTGAGCTTCTTGTTGACTGAGATGGGGTGTGTGTGTGTGGCGTGTGTGTGTGGCGTGTGTGTGTGTGTGTGCACACGTGCGTGCGCGTTATGTGTGTGGTGGGGTTGGAAATAAACGGGAGACTTGGCTTTGCCTCTCTCTCGAGTTATCAAATGTACCAGGTAATAAGCGTACACAGGGATGGTTAATTTTGTTCACATAAGTCTGTATCATTCATTCACCCTGTTTATTTACACTAATCAGAACTTGAAAGCAAGATTTTCCCAGATGATCGGGCTTCTGTTAATCAAGTGTTGGCCAAGGACCTGGGAATTTCTCATGACAACACAGGGCAATATTGGGAACTGATGATTTTTTTTAAAATATTGTTTTTAGGCTGAAGTCTTGGACCCAAATATAAATTTTAAGGGCACACTTATCCCTGGTGGAAGTCATCTATATTGATTTTCTCCTTGGTCAGCACCTTGCCTCTCTTTCCATGATCCCATCAGATAGTTACATAACGATGACAATTCCTGAAAGACACTGACCTTGGCAAGGAAGTCCGGTCTCCAGTAGTAACTTCCATCCAATTAGCTACATGACCTTGGACAAATCAAGCTCCCTGCCTGGCCTCATTTTCTTCACCTGAAATTTAGAGACTTTACAATCACTTTATTATTTTTCAACTCGAAGCATATTTTCTGATAATGACCAGAAAATTGGATTAATGAAATACTTCTCTCTCTAAGGAGAGAAGTATCATGTTAATTAATTAAAGACAGTTAATCTTTAATTGACATCATGTTAATTAAAGACAGTCGCTGGGTAAGCTTCAAGGAAACATGCTTATATGTTTGCATATACAATACAATGCACATAGCTCCCCAGACCACATATCCAGAGAATCACGCCCAAAGGTTCAAGACTAACCATAATATATTCATACTTTTGGTCGACCGGGTAAAATGAAAACACACAGCTGTTATCAACATAAACACGGACAGAAAAGTAACTCAACAATAGGAGAAACTCTTGACATAAGATTTTTTAGTTGATTCCAATTTATTTGAAGATGAGGCATTGAACATAGTGACTGGAACAAAACTATAGCCGTGTAGTGGTTGACAAAAGGGACAGCTCTGATCTTCTCACAGCTGGCACAAACTCTTGGCTGTTTCCCTCATATTTTTGATGCTGTTCTGATCCATCAACAGTCTCCTCTCTGCTTTCCTTGTGACTCGTGAACTGCATGCATAGAGCAGTGGATCTGGTCCGGTGGGGTGGTGGTCTGTGATGTTCCGGTGCATCCTTTCATGGGCTGATCTTTTCCTGGTCTCACGAACATCATGCTTTAACCATCTGAGCTAAAGTGACACAGAACTTGATATAATGCAAGAGGTATTTGAAGCAATAAGAGAGACAAAAATAATCCTGAAAGTGTCTGATAACAATTTCTTTCTTTTTTTTTTTTTAACGCCTTTAGCGACAAGGAGCTGGGGCAACCAATGGAAAAGACAAGACATCTGGTGAAAATGGTAAGACCCCGTGAATAGTCCAACTACTTAACTTTTGTCCCATGGGCATGTGGCAGGTGCGGATCATAACTTCCATCCTGATCGGCTACTATATACGTCTGCACTTTGGTTTGGAGTGGATTTTAGCAACTCAAAGTAAGCACTGTGGTCTGGTTTTACAAAGAAAACTGAGCTAAATGCGGTGATGAGAACACTTTCCCTCCCAAAGGAGGACTCCCATTTTGGGCAACATGATTACAATGCAAATATTGTTCTCTGTTTTCTTCATTAGGGTTGGTGAGAATCGTCCGAGTTGTTGTGAGGATAAAATGAGATCAAATGAGAGAAGTGCTTTGAAAACTGTGAAGGGCTCAACTTCACAGGAAAGGAGGGTTAAAACTCGCTTCTCTCTCCCTCGTACACAGAGCGCGGTGCTGGACCAGGGGAGGTCCTGGATCAGTGTCACCACAGGGATTCACCAGCAGATAACAATAATAGCAGAGATCAGAGCATTTGCCTCCTGGATTCCAGTCTCCACCTCAGCCTTAAATTGTAGGAATGATCATTAAATTTTATGGATGGGGAAACAGACTGGGAGCAGAAGAGCTGGGATATGGCCAGAAATGGGAAGAGTGTGGACTTGGAAAGAGACAGAGCTGGGAGGAAGCCCAGCTCCCCAGCTTTAGCGGTTGTGATAGAGGGTGACTGGTCATAATAAAAAATCGCCAAGTAAGTGCCGAGGGTTAGTTATGGTTCTGGTGGGGTTAGGTTCTGGGTGTTCCTACTTTTTCTTAGTTACAAAATGAACACACTTTTTATGGAAAACTACTCCTGCTTCCTGCTGAATGGAATTTAGGCTGGTGTCCATCCAATTGTGGATAATGCCAATCTCAAATACCAGCTGTAAAAATTCCTTAGAGCCCTGGAAACAACTTAGGGTCCTCAGTCATGAGTCTGAGTGCGGCCTGAACAAGACTAAGGTACTAGAATCTTTCTCTGTGGTGCACTCATCTGGGGCCTTGCTGACTCAGCTGCCTGTTTGGCACCATCGTACTGGACAGGGTCTCTGTGGCGGTGACCGCTGGGATGAAATGGTCATTATATTAATAAGCAGAGGGATTGGTGCCCAAGAATGTCCTGATCAGACTTGGGGGATTGAGGAGGGTGGGGGAGGAAATAAATTCTTTCATAAGCCTTTCACGATGCCCACGGCTTTTCTCATCTTCTCTGTGTGGGTTGTGGTGGGGGTGGGTTATTAGCAAGGAGGTCAGGAAGCAGAGAGGAGCAAAATGGGAACTGCTCAAACAGAGAAGGAAGGACTGCCACACGGGTGCTTCCCGGTTTGCTGGGTTCACAGATTCATATCCATCTCATCATTGGAGTTCACATCCATGGAATCTGCCAACCTTGGAATCATTGAATTTAGAGTCAAAAGGCTTCCCAGAGATGCCCTTGTGTGGCAGTTCTCAAACATTTTCCTCTCACAACTTCTTTCCATTCTTAAAAATTCTTAAAGACCCCTAAGAGCTTCCGTTTTTGTTGGCTATATCTATTGATGGTTCCCACATTAGAAATTAAAATGGAGAAATTGTTAAAGGGTTTACTTATTCATTCATTAAAAATAAAGTGACAAACCTATGACATGTTAACATAAATAACATTTAAAAAATAAAAAGTAATGATATTTTCCAAGACAGAAAAAAAATTTAGTGGAAGAGTTTTGTATTTTTGCAAATCGCTTTAATGTCTGGCTTCATGGAAGATGGCTGCTTCTCCATTCAATCTGTTGTAATATCACGTGTTGTGTAGCCTCTAGAAAATTCTATGAGAATTTTCTATGTGCACCTATGAGCAGATGAGATTTTAAAAAGCTACTAATACTTTAGTACCACTAAAAAATAATTTTGATTTTGTGGGTTCCCTCAAAGGAAGGAAGTGCCCCCAGGGTACCTCATCCACACTTTGAGAACTGCTGCTCTGGGTAACTCCCAGGTCATACAGGAGTTATGGAGTCTGAGATCAAGCAGAGTGGTGACCAAGGCAAGACTAGGCCCTTTGTGCTTGATACCTCTGCAGCGCTGTTTTCCCCCACGGGTCCTTCAAAGCAAGTCTACACGCTATGCTTTGCACCAGAGGGAATTACCAGCTGTTATAGAAGACACTACTTTCTGCTATTCTAAGGCATGAAATTTCCTTCAGATAAAAATTGATCCACTCTAGTGAAAATTGCGTATGCCTTTTCTGGAGGCATAAAAATTAATAGAAAGAAAAATATTCAAAGTGCTGTGGATAAAACTTTTCTTTATGTAATTCTAGATATTAGAGGATATTCATTTTTGAATAGAAAAAGTTAGAGATTATTTGATAGCTATAAAATAAAGGTGCTGTATACATTCAAATTGTTATTAACATGTTCTGTCTTAATTTCAGATAAAACTGCTCATGTGTGATATACGTACATGGTATTTTATTATAATATTAAGTTTGTGCTTTTGCCTCTAAAGATGGACAAAGACAAAAGTCAATAACAACCCAACAAAGACTGGGGTAAAGATTTCTAGAAATGGTCTAAAATATGTTTTCCTAAAAATCTAAGTTGTGTAATTCCTTATTCTTAAATTCATAATATGAGACGATCATCTTGGAATTTCTGTTTTAACCTAATATTACATTCCATTGAAATTCAGATTATTTTACTCTGTCATCACGGGTATCTAGAGAGATCTTTTATCTAATGTATATTTCCTATTAATACAAATGAAGCTGCCTACACATTTGGAAGGAACAGGGACCCATGAGAGCAGAAATATAAGGCGTAGACTATCAAAATGTTACAAGGTTGGGATAATAGTCAATTAATTGTAAAATGAACATCCCTCAATTTTGTTAGTTGACTACAGGCCAAAGTGTTCTTATTTCAAATATTATGAATTTATTTGAGATCTGTAACACAAAGCAATGAAGGCTATGGTAGTGAATTATGGATGACTTGAAATTCTAAATTGGATCAGAGAAGACACAAGTCAGATACATTAAAACCCCAGCGGGATCTAAAGTCTTGGGCTCTGCTGAAATTTTATTATATTGAGTATTATCTCAAAAGAGCCATTGGCTGGGGATCTGGATTCTTTTAAGATGTATTTTTGTGTCGCTGTTGCTGTTGCCGTGGTATTTGACGCATATCCACCCCGTACTATCCAGAACAACCCTGAAATTGTCCTGATTCTCCAGGACACCAACTTCTGGATACACAACCCAGCAAATCCGGATGTTCCTCATCTCACCTGCAGCGTGAAGACATTTTTTTTTTTTTCAGAAATATTAGGGTTGTATTATGTTTTAATTTAAAAAATAAATTCAGGGCTTCCCTGGTGGCGTAGTGGTTGGGAGTCCGCCTGCCAATGCGGGGGACGCGGGTTCGTGCCCCGGTCCGGGAGGATCCCACATGCTGCGGAGCGGCTGGGCCCGTGAGCCATGGCCGCTGAGCCTGCGCGTCCGGAGCCTGTGCTCCGCAACGGGAGAGGCCACAGCAGTGAGAGGCCCGCGTACCGCAAAAAAAAAAAAATAATAAAATAAAAAATTCATTAGGATCTTGTTGGTTCAGGGATTTTCATTCCTTTATGAACAAAGTACCCTTGTGATTTGAGTAGTTTAGGCTAAGGACTTAATTTGTTTCTAGACATAATGCCCTACTTGAGTGAAACAACAGTTCAGACCTCCAGTTACAGTTCATCTGCTACATTAAATTCAAACATGTTTATAAGCACAGACACTACCATCTGAATCTAGATTATTCACCAGTCATCACCAGTTTGGACACAATCAAAAGATTTTTTGGTAAGACAATAATTTCACTGGGTCTCTTGATTTATATCTTGATAGTCATCTTTCAGAGAGATTCTAAGAGTTAAATTCCTTTATTTTCCTATTTTTGTAGGTCAATAAAGGAAGTAGAGTGGTTGCTGGGAGACTTCCAATCCGAAGGAAAGATTATAAGTAATAAACTTCTGATGGAGCTTACTTTCAGAGCTTGGAGGCTTACTGAAGCTAAATTGAATTTCTAAAACGGGAATGGATTTCTTTTGACTTAGTGAACTGTGATATATTTGTTTCCAAAAGTCTGTCTTTGGAGGTGAGAGGCATGTGGACATACCTGAGTTTGATAAGAGAATCCCCACCCCCCGACCAAATCCAGGCTGTAGGTAAATGCCCAGAAGGAAGGTATCGTTCTGAAATACAATGGGGCTCACCGCCATTGTAGTTTCTTTGAGATGTGAGTAGCCAAGCAAAAACTCAGCACCACTTGAATAGGTGCTTCTTCTTTGGAAAAGAGGTCATGGCTTGAGAAATTTCTAGTAGGTGTGGGATTATGCTAGGAGCACCTAAGATTTGGTTTGCTTTGATATGATTATACAATTACTAACAATGAATAAGATCAAATGTTGTTGTACTGGGTACTCTCCTCTCCTTGCTTTGAATAAAACTAAAAATCATACACATTTAAGTTTATCTCACCTTTGGATTTGAGGGAACACACACACACACACACACACACACACACACACACACAGT